>NW_010333690.1:0-29645 GCF_000700745.2 Antrostomus carolinensis
CTCTAGCCAGGGTCAACCCACCACAATTATTGTGGTGCCAGACACTTTCAGCTAAATAACTTTACAAGAACATTTTATTATGTTTTCAAGATATAATTGTCAAAAGTATCCTTCCCCGATCTTTAATTGCATGATTGCATGTTGATCAAATGACTTACTGATTTTAATGGAATAGCAGCACCATCATTCTATTGCATTATACTAATGGTTTCTTTAAGTTTCAATATGCAACTTTGAGGTAGTCAGGGGTGGCAGGGGGGCTGGTTTTTTTAAATCTGAAGCCACTCAGGAACTGGGAGGAAAAATGAAAATTCTATTTCATGGAGACAACCTGAGGAAGTCTTTTGGCAAGCTTCGATTTTTCTCCAAATGTCAGGTAATTTGATTATAACATCCAGCTGCAAGCTGTTTTGATTGAACTAAAAGCTTGATTGAATCTGTTATAAATGGCAGGTTCGTCCTTTATCTCTCTTTGTATGCTATGTAGTGTAAATTACTACATTCCATGTTATCCTTGGAAGTCTAAGTAAAAGTGAATGAAAGTCCAAAGAGAATTTTCTCCCAATATGTCAACCAACAGTGCACAGATACCTAAAAGCCCAGTTTGTGAAAAAGCCCAGCAGCTGCCATTTATGCAACCAAGCAAACCACCTCATTGTCAGCTGTGCCTTAGGCTTCCTCCTTGCTTGAAAGGGCTTGCTGATGACTTGATATTCACTTTAGTTAACCTGTTAAAAGGCAGTCAATAGTGGCAGAAGATTATTTATGCACTGAATTTATGTTTTCCTGAATTTAATAACCTAGACAGACGAAAGTTAGTTGTTTGTTTTTTGGGTGTTGGGGGCAGGGGGGGTAGGGGTTGCCTTTTGGTTAGCATATCCCCATTTCATTAAGGCCCTCGTGGATGCTTTGTTTCTTTATTAGGCATCCTAGCTTCATTCTGCTTCCTCAATACAAAGGAAGGCAGCCAGAGAATAAATGTCTACTTACACAAGCAGATCTCATAATCACAGGTCAGAAAGTATGAAAGTAAATGCAGCCTCATATAATTCAGCCATTCTAAGAAAATCTCCAAGTTTACTTTTGTAAGTCACAGTTTTGTGGCTAAACCCATTCTTCAGTGTCTCCAAGAGATAATACAGAAACTGTTGTAAACTAATGGCCATTTGGGGGCACATCATGATGATGAGCACATCAGTGCTAGACTGCAGCAAACACTATTACACTCAGTAAAAGTGCTAAATAATCTCCTGTCAACGTAAAGAAACAAATTAAGAATATTACTAAGGTTGAGTTCTGCACTGAGTAGAATAAGATGTTAGACAGAAAAAAGGAAGGGAGTTAGGAAAAACATTTAACTATATTCACAGAAGCACAGGTAGCACATTCACAGCAGCAAGAATCAAGTCTTAACAGTTATCAGCAGACATTATTGCCAATTACTTCTGCAAGTATACCTCTTTAGGATGCTCTCTTGAATATATGGCCTAGTAAGGAGACCAAAACACTTCCTATTGTCAAAAGGTTCATACTTTTCCTTTCAGTGAAAAGTCCTAGAAATAGTATAATGATATGCACACAGCTCACCATCTGAAGTTCTTTCCAACAGTTAAGGTACGTTATTAAAAGCATCTTGATGTACTAGGCATATAAATCTAGACCCTTAAAGCTTTAATATCATGCTTTTAGAACAACAACTGTAAAGACTGCAAGTTGCAATCACAGTAATACAGGTTCTCCTGTTACCAGTAACTCCCAACCACAAGCTCACACTACATGGTAAATTGCTAGATTGTTAAATTTTTTTCTCTGTAGTTTCACTAAATAACTGAAGTGTTTTCCAGTGCCTCTTTTAACCAAAACTCTCAAATTTTTCTCACACACACAACTAGAGCACAACTAACCACACTGACAAGATCATGAAAAATAACTAAGTAATAAGGACATTGAGTTGAAGTCTTGAATTGCTTTCAAATTTTTTTTAGAGATTAAGTATTTTAAAAGCATAGCAGATAATTCTCATTAATACAGATATTGACATGAATTTGGTTTACTCTTTACAAATGTAAAATACCAAAAATCATATCACGCTCAAGTAAGTAGAAAATCCTTTGTAGAAATGATACAAAAATGTACAAAAGAGGACCAGTTTCATACTAGCATTTGCAAAGTTAGACAGCTAAATGTTAGGCAAATAAATGTTTGTCCAAAATAAGAGAAACACGGGCTCATAAGTCATAGTTTTTAGCACATGTCAGAAAGCTTCCCAAGAAAAGCTTTTTTAACTTGGGTCCATTTTCCACTGTCCAAGAGAAGGCTGTAAGGAGGTTAACACTTCACATAGAATTACATGGAGAAAAAGATCTGTTACTGGGTGTAGATGATGTATTTAGCATTTGCTGACAAGGATACAAAAACTAGTAATTGAAGCTGGAGTTACAATGAGTTAGATTGCAAGAAGTTGAAAATTTCCAAATGAACAGTGAAAGTGAATAAGCACTGAAACAGCTTACCTCATATGTTAGATTTACCATTTTATAAGAAGAATTAATTTCTTCCCCCTCCACCACTCAGAGTTATGCTTGGACCCAGCTTTCCAGGAGTAACCTTTAGCCTGCTTGGGCAAGGAATCTCTATTCCAGTCTCTGTGCTAATACTGTCAGGTATCCTTGGATAATGGGTTGTTCATTTTACCCAAAATGGTCATGATCTTCTAGGTTGTTAGGACAATAATTATAACAAATTTTTTTTCAAGACCCTAAAAAAGACTGAGATTATTTTCTGACCTCTCTCCTCCTCAGTGAATAACTTCTACTAAAGGACTGTTGTGAGGATAAACTTTTCCCCATGAGCATGAAAGACCAGCTACAGGTGGGTCAAGGATACCGAAGCAATTGTCTGTCTGAAATAATCTAGAGATTTGCTTCCTATGATTGGATGGTGTTCTTGCTCATATATTAACATATAAGCCAACAGGAAGGAACTTACCCCTTTTAACTTGCCTTTCTTCTACTATACCAGAGCAGTAGTGCTCTGAAAGAAGTACTTTCTTCAGCACTCCTTGGGCTCCTTCAGATCTCAAGTCTCAATAACACAAGCATCACTAACAATGTCCCATCATGTCATTATGGATTGCCACTACTAGATCCAAAGCAATACAATTTTTTTAGCTTACTGGAGCCAGATCTGGCATGAAATGAACAGTTCTTGTCTGTTAGCTGAAATGTTCCTGGTAAACATGGGATTATTCCTCCAACCAAATCAAAGTTAAAACATCTGTATTTCTAAAGCCAGGCAGAGACTCAATTCCAGCACCCAAATGGGTTTGCTGATTATACTCAGATGGGTACTCAGTAACTCCAGAAATCAAGTCAATTCACATATTTTCACTTCTGCTAAATTAGGCACCTAATTTTAGATGCTCAGCCTTGAAATATTTCTTCCCCTTCCCTTACCATCCTCCCAGATCTGCTGACAATGGCTTGGTTTGTTTTGAAAACCATTCTTATAACCACTAAATATCAGAGAAGTTTCTTTTCGATAGCTGTACAACAGAGTAGAGCAAAATTTCAAACCCAATGTCAAAGCACATATCAATGCTTACTTTTTTTCCTTAGTAGAATAGAGTAGAACTTTATTCTTGCAAGTCAGGATGCAACCACTGAAATATCTGGAACTGTAATGGTTGGCATTGCATAGTTCTTCTAAGGTACAGTTTTGCCTGCAACTATTTTTGTTTCGATGCTTTTGTACCTTCATCATCAGAAACTCAGTCCCACAAGGTTTAGTTTGAAGGAAGATCCAGCTGTGCAGAGCCCATTAGCCAAAATGTTGACACAAAGCCTGTTATGTCAGTGTATTCACATCAGTCCACAAGAGAGGTATCAACATAAACAGTACAACCTGCTTAGTCTGGGTGGCCACTCTTACCTGGAGGCAGCCTATCTAGTCAGGCAGCATAACAAAGTCAGCCAAGTTCCTTCAGCTCCACCTGCTCCACAGAGGATAGGTTCAGGCTGTACTTTGTACTTGCAGCTTTATTTTCTGTACTAACAGCAATCTCTAAAACATCACAGAAATAAAATCTCAGGATTAAAACAAAGCATGTGTTTAAAAGCTTTGCTCAATGCAGGTCATGATTAGTATTTTTCAGGTCTCTTCTGATATTATCAGACTGAAAAAAAGGCTGTAGGATCAACCTCCTTCAGAATTCAAATGTATCACTGTAATCTTCATTTTATAGAGTTGATTTTACTTTATACAGTTCATACACAGCTACTTAAACTTTTCTGTTCTTACCTTTAGTAGTGAGATAGAAAAGTACCATTAAGTGATGATAATCATTATATAAACTTTTCTATTTAAATATTATATATGGGACAAAATGCAATTAATCTCTTTTTAAACTTTAAAGTACTAAAAGTAATAACATCATCACTCTTTGAGGGCATTTTCTATATTTTTTTTTTTTTCCTGATAATCAAATTTAGTGATTTACAAAATCAAAATAAGGCACAGCCACTGCCTGGCTGAGACTACATTGTTGTACAGGAAAAGATATGCTAAGGAACAGCTTAGTCATGGGAAGACATCATGCTTTTCACATTCTCCTGTTTGTTTTCCAACAATAAAGAAATGTTATTACTATCACTTGAAAAATGTGCAATTGTCATTTTCACGTAATTTTACTCCCTTTCCTCTTCCTTAACTCCCTGCTAAATATTAGATACCCTGAAACTCTTACTTCTGCTTTGGAATCCATATTGTTGAATTCTTACAAGCTGAGTATCACTGACATTGATTTACTCTGAGTCATTTTCCTGACTACTGACACTAAATCCAAGGCTGGCACTTCAGAATTTACCTAAGAAGGATTCTGGCAAAGTAGTATATTAGAAGAGCGCTGCCTTCTGAACAAAGGTTGTCATTAAAGATTAATCCCTTCTATGCCTCTTTAAATCCTTGGAAAAAACACTGAAAATATGGAAGACAAGAGCGGACTCAGTAAGGAAAGCATAATTTTGAATCCTGTCACCTGTAAAAGAAGATTCACTAGTCACATTAGTAAGATCAGTTGTTCGAAGCCAATTTCTTGAACAGCATGTCCTAAATTCTCCCTGCCTCTATGGCAATCCCATTTTAACCAAGAATATTATATTCATAACCTTACAAAATCACAAGTACAGAAAATCTAAGAATGGGAAAGAAAATGCATATCAGAAAGAGTTCTCAATATACACACTTCCCTACCAAAAGCCATTCTTACCCCTGTTTTCCACACTATATCTAGAATGAATGCTTTTTTAAACCCAACTCAAGACAAAATCAGGAAAATTCAACATGGTTGTGCTGGAACAGGAGATAAAACCAACCCTATTTCTCTAGAACAGAAATTATGTTCAACTCCCCTAGTTTCTCTTTACTATTTTCTCTCAAGAACTGTGTAGTTTGAAAAAAATGACATTATTTAAATTATTTGTCAGCCTCTGTTCAGCCTTACTACTACTAGACTCAAAACTTTGTTTCTCTCCACCATAAGCACTGGCTGAGCCTTACACAATAAACCTTGCAGCCACTGCCCAAATCCAGCCAAGCTCTTGCTGCAGCCTGCACTTTGGTTGCCCTCACCTCAGGATGAGCATTAGAGAAGACCCAAACATTGCCAAAATGAAAAATTTCTCAAGATAACTCCACTGTGGGTAAATTTTCCATCTGGGTAATGGCTGTTGAGTTACTTGTACATGGCTCAGCAATGGTTAGGAATAGGGTTAATAGAAAGCCTAAAGCTCCCAGGGCCCCACCAGTGAGCACATCGACCTGCTTTGAGGAAGCTGCTGATGTCAGCTGCTACCCATTTCTGCCTGCTGAGAACCATCTCTTCCATGATACTGGCTTCTGACTATACGACATCCTCTGTCCCCAAAGTAGCTTGTGAAAACTATCACCAGGGCATTACAATAGCCAGCTTTATTTCAGGGAGTGGAGTGGAGAAGCATGCTCAGCTTAAAGCATGCTCAGCTAGTTCTACTTGCAGGAACTCTAAATGCAAGTTTGTAGTTTAACCAAATATTCACAATAGTGTAATGTTCATTTACGCTCTTCTAGCTTCAGTAAGTGGACTGTAACTCAGACTTATCCACAGCCAAAAGCAAGAACAAAGTTTGAAAGGAAAGTAACTAGCATGTAGACTTAACTGTAATAATTTTATTGTGTACACTTCAGGAGAGGTTAAATCTGATAAAGTTTCAAAAGCAAGAAAACTGTAGTCACAGTTGACATTCATTCTTCAGCTGAGCCCTAAGGCTGTGGCTATCACACACTATCACAAGGCTAGCACATCCAGCATATACGTCAGGTTTTTAGCACCTTGTAAAAACTCAGGCACAACAGGCTGATTTCAGATGTGGTTGTCGAAGAAAGATTGAATTTTCTTATTATTTCTAACACTTCTCCAGAACTAGACTTCCTATCTAGTCTTTTATTGTTCACATTATTAATCCATTTATTTTGTGGTGGCATAAAGGCATAAACAGATATGACTCTCCTTTATTTTTTTTAATGAACATCCACAAAAGACTTGTACATTCACTTTCAGGTAAAAAGCTTGCAGCCTCATTTATAGTGCTGGATTCTATGGCTCTATGGAGCAATAGCAAGACTTCAATACATGGAAAGGCTACAGCAAAGATGGAAACAGAACAATTCCTCTATTAACTCCCAACATTTACTGTAATAGCCTGCTTTACCTCCCCTCCCCTTCATTTTCCTCTTTGAGTGTAGCTTTATGAATATTTAGGCAGACACTAAGTTTACGGATAACATTGTTACTATAATTCTTTTATCTAACAACTGACAATTGTTTTCCTAGAGGCTTCTTCCTTCAATTTTTTTTTGGCTCTTAATCTCTTAACAATGACTCATCCAGTAGATTCTGTTAAAGTTATCTACTTTACTCACACAAAGCTTATTGAAGGAATGCTAGCTGCCCCTGGCTGTATGGAGTAGCAGCACAATATTACATGAAACAGTTACATACAAAATTTCCAGTACTGTATAATATATAAAACAACACAGGATTACATTTTTACAACAGCAAATCTCTCAGTGGAATTCTATAAAGCATATTTCTTTTTAACCAACAGATTGTAATAGGGCTTTGGAACCCTTGAGAACTATATAGGTAAGTCACAATCAATTATTTCAGTTTATGGGAAAAACTACTGTGGAATGCCTTATTTATTTTGTTTAGGGCCTATTGCTATGTCAGAGAAGGCATGCTGTGTTACATGTGCTCACCTGCTCTGGTGACTTCACTGCTGGTGACTTCACTTCACTGCTCTCAAACTTTCACCTGGGTCTCCAAGGTGTAAGAACATTCCCACAATAATAAAAAAAAAATCATATTTGTTCTAAATACGATTCAGAATGGAAAGGGGCACCTACTTATGGGCCACCTTTTTATGTTTCCAGTGCACCTGTATGTATACTTGGCATACATAGAAATGTCAGTTCAAATGTGTAAAACCTGACACACAAAAGTTCACAAATTCTTAAAAACAGCGGAGTTTCGGTTTTGGTTTTTTAATTTTTTTTTTATTTGCTCTTTCTGCTTGTCCCTTACTCTTCTGTGACAGTGAGGTCACAGTAATTTTAAGCACCGTAATAATGGAAATATGGCCTTTTTTTTCCCTTCTAAATCATCCATCCAGTAAGCAAAGTGGTTTGTGACTTTTCATTAATGATTACAAGACACATCAAATAAAATTCAGGCAGAGGGTCAGAAAAGACAATCAAAGAACATCAAATGCAAGCAAATAGATTCTGAGAAGTAACATGTACAATCTTTTACACTCTCATCCTTTTACTCACACTAACCATGCGTTCCCTGCTCAGTCACACACACTATTACCATGATTAATCTGATCTGTACTGACAACACCCTTAACCTGCCAGAGTCACTGGGCTCATTCCTGCACTTAAGCAGGTAAAAGAAAGGACACATGAAAAGTGACAAGTAAGGAAATACAATAGGACACAGCATAATGCTTTTAAGTGCTCCTTAAAACATATCAAGCTTGTAATTTATGGAAGAGAATTGGGGTTTTTTTTCATCTAGAAGATAACCAGTAAGATGAGAGTGCAGCATCTTGGGCCTTAAGTAGAGGACTGCCTGTAGCAGACTAAAACAGCTGCCCTCATAGGTGTAACAACCACCTTAAGGATCAACAGCGTGGAAGAGAAAGGATGAAGAGAGCAATTGTTTGAGCCTTTGCTTTTCCTGGGTAGCGCAAGTCTGGGTGTATCCAACACTACATGACATGTAGCTGTACACTTGCTCAAACTTAGAACAGCTCCAACAATGGGTCAAATCTCACACAGTCACCATCCTTACACAAATTTAACCTGACAAATATTAAAGCAGCTTTTAAGACTACTTTTTTCCCCCTATGTTTTCAAGGCATCATATAGACATATTTCTTCATGTGGTTCTACACAGTAGTACATGCTCCATGGGACGTCTATGAAAGGCCACACTTCAGCACTGAGCTTCTTCAAAAATTGAAGAATAAGTTTTAGTTAAATCTCCTTATATAAAGAGATGCACTCAATGCAGTACAATTTTTTATGTAAAATATATTAATCTCATTTTTATCTTCATCAATAAAAATGAAATAAGAAAATAAAATTTTGAAGGTCTTTAGATAACTATGTTCCTACCATAATGTTCATTTATGAAACTATCATCCTGTAGTTTTAAACAGCTGCTTTTTTGCTAGAAAATCTTGTCATTTCTGAACTCTACACCTTGTCTTCCATTTTTTCTTGTATCTAGAGAGGTGCAGATTTCCTTTTTTTTTTTTTTTTTAAAAAAAAAAAAAAGACTTAATTAGAAACTTTATGAAACCATAAAAATTCAGTGAGATTCCAGAACTATTTAACGGTGCATCACATGTACTGCCACTGAGTTAAACATCTGCATGTACATAGCAAGGACCACCAAAAGTAAGATAAATTCCCTACTCCACATCTGGTATTTAAATCTATAAGAAAAGTTAGCTAGTAACATTCCAGGTTGTTTTTCAAGTTCTCTTCTTTGTGGCATGGAAACTTTCACTTTTGGGAAGAAATTGAGTAGTTTAGTGGAGCAGTTTCTATGGACATTGTTCAGATTCTTTAAAAAGAAGCTGCTTGAGAAATTTTTTTCTATACCTCAACTCAAATCAAATCACACCACAAAATGGTAATGTTGTTAGAAGCTTCCAAGGAAAAAAAAAAGGGGGGGGGGGAAAGATACTCCTAACACAAGCTTCACTCCATTCTTCTCCAGTCTCCACTTGTTATAATTTGAGGAAAGCCGAAAGTTAAAATCAGAATAGGAAAATTTTGATTTAAAAAAAAAAAAAAATCATCATGCTAGAAATTGGCCAAGTACAAAAAGTACATCTTCCAGACATATCTTCTCTTACAAACTGAGAAACAGTTCAAAACACTTTAGAGCTTAAGTAGAACATACCTTTAGGAAAGGTTAAAAAGTTTGGTTTAAATTCATGGCTTCTGAAGCCAACAAAAACTCTTCCAGAACCTAATTTTGCGATATTTCCACTGTAAAAAGTTGTTAACTGGTATTACTCTTCTTTGCAGTTAGCAAACTTAACCAGTGAAAAATACAGAGCACAGGTAGGTAGCCTCAGTGTTACCATGTATGCTATGAAGGCAGAGTGAAAGAGCTTCGGACCTGAGCAAAGCCTCCTGAAAATATTTGGCTGAGTTTTGCCTTGAGAAAAAAACCCTGTTGAACTCAGCTTTGTTCAGGTTAGGATGTTCACATAGCTTTTACTGTTAAGACATTACAATTCCAGTGACAGGATATTTGCATTAGTGTGATAAAAACAACTACTATTAAATATTTTTTTCCATTTAAATTTGTTTAGTTGCCTAAAATTCTGATGACAAAGGGTCTCATTTTTGGCTTTTACTGCCTGCCACTTAGGGGATACGAAAAGCATGTGTCAGACTAAGCACTTTATATGGACTGTAACTGGGAGCAATGGTAAAGGGGACAGGCATTTCTACCTTTTTTTTCCTAGTCATAGACTGACAGTTAAGTCTAGTTTATTAAACAGTTCTTCATACCAGTAAATGAGTGCGAAAAGGCTGCAAAGAGCTGTAAAAACAATCTAGGACACAGGTCTGCATTGCTGAAGGAGAAAGATATAAGAAACAATGAAATATGGTCTAGCTTCAGTACCTTTAGGAGAGGAGATGGTGTTCCGGAGACAGTTTGAAAGTAATCACAATGCTCAAATGACTGGGCAGGTCAGAAAGTAAACATACAATTTCAATGAAAATGTTTCAAGGCTGAGAAGTTTACTTTGCTCTATATGAGGACAAAACAGATGTTTTTAAAAAGAAGTTTCACATAAAGTTAAGGAGAGACCTAGCCAAGAAGAGCAATCAGTGTTTGGTCACTCACCTGCATCCACATTTCCCATATCTTAACCCCTTTTGCTCCCTGATCTGGACAGGCAGGATCAATGGGCCGAGGCCAATGGTATGAGGTTTAACAAGGCCAAGTGCTGGGTCCTGCACTTGGGTCACAACAACCCTGTGCAACACTGCAGGCTTGGTGAGGAGTGGCTGGAAAGCTGCCCAGCAGAAAAAGACCTGGGGGTGTTGGTTGACAGCTGGCTGAACATTAGCCAGCGGTGTGCCCAGGTGGCCAAGGAGGCCAACAGCATCCTGGCCTGTATCAGAAATGGTGTGGCCAGCAGGAGTAGGGAAGTGATTGTGCCCCTGTACTCAGCACTGGTGAGGTTGCACCTCAAGTACTGTGTTCAGTTTTGGGTCCCCGACTACAAGAAGGACATGGAGTTGCTGGAGCATGTGCAAAGGACAACAAAGCTGGTGAAGGGTCTGGAGAACAAGTCTTAGGAGGAGCAGCTGAGGGAACTGGGATTGTTTAGTCTGGAGAAGAGGAGGCTGAAAGGAGACCTTATTGCTCTCTACAACTACCTGAAAGGAGGGTGTCGTGAGGTGGTTGTTGGTCCCATCTCCCAAATAACAAGTGATAGGACAAGAAGGAACAGCCTTAAGTTGTGCCAGGAGAGGTTTAGGTTTAATATTGGGAAAAAATTCTTCACTAAACAGGTTGTCAAGTGCTGGACCAGGCTGCCCAGGGAAGTGATGGAGTCACCAGCCCTATAGATATTTAAAGGACATGTAGATGCGCAACTTGGGGACATGCTTTAGTGGTGAACTTGGCAATGCTAAGTTTACTTTTGGACTAGATGATCGTAATGGTCTTTTCCAACCAAACAATTCTATGATTAGAACACAGATCAGGACCATCCTTGATTAATACCAGCATTATTAAGCTCATACTTATGAAAAAGGTTTCACCAAAAATTCCCTGGCATTTTTTATGTTGAATTCACTTTCTGATAGCTTTCACAATGCCATGGTACCATCATACTGTATTTCTGACATATTTAGTTTCTCTTTATAATACCAAAAATTAGATTGTTTTAAAGGACCAGTGCTGTGTCTTGTACACATCATGAAGATAGGAAATCTGTTTGTAGCTTAAAAAATACAATAAAGACAAAGTCTACTTCTTTCTTAAAGACAAAATAAAAGGTCTAAATGCAACATACTGCTCCCACTGCCATATGTCTGGCCCACTTTATTTAAATACAAAACATTTTTTTGCAGAAGTTAAGCCTCTTCTGCTATTCCCTGGCTAGGAGTTATATACATTACTTCTGCTAAACTTATAACAAATTAAAGTTATGAATATCTTCCTTGCATATAAATTTCCTTATAACCTGTCTTGGTCTTAAGTGAACAATTTGTTATGCTTTGGTATTACAGATTTTCTGAAAATACTAAGGTAAAGAGAAGTTTCCTTATGTGTGAAATACAGCACACATGGCTTAAAAATTACATTCTGCACAAATTTCCTTTTTGAAAATAAGATCTGTCTGCTATACACATCAGCAAAAGTTGTTCACATCCTGAAACCATGAAGAACATGACATTAGTTTTTGTCACTGATCACCGTAGAGCCTATCATGTGCAGTAAAACTTGGTTGAATTTAACAGTCAGATATGGCCAATGTCAATGGGGTTTCACCAAGATAAATGTGATAAAGCATCTTTATTCTGCAAACAGTATTTCAACACAGAAATTGAAATGCAGCTGCACAGAACCAGAGTTAGTTTACTATCTAAAAAAATATGTCCATGTAGACAAATATTTCAGTTAATGGACTAACATTAATTGAGAAATAAATTAGTCATGATACATTTGCAATCAGCCTGCATGCATAAAACATTGAGAATATTTTGAGTAATCAAAACAATCATGTCTGTTTAATAGCTTTGTTTTTCCAATTAAAAGAATCTACCATAAAAAGAGAGCAAGAAAATATTGTTCTTATGTACAGTAATATTTAGTGCTCTGATAGGTCCTCCATTTTTCACAGCTCTGCATAGCCACACAATCTCTAGAAATATCTACAGCAGTTTTTTGTTTCATAAGCATATTCCTGATGACAGTGCAAAATAAAACAGGTGGTTTCTTTGTTTTTAAGGAAAACACATTAAAGAAAGTATTAGGTTTTTAAACCGGTCCTACAGCTTCAATCTGTCTACCACAATCAGGCAAAAGAAGAAATGCTATCACTTCAGACTTATCTTTTACTATATGAATAATTTCTGAGAACATTTCTAACAGCAACCACATGAACAGTGCAATTATTGAGCCATATTAGGGATAATATGAGCACAAGAGATACCCATCTAGGGAGATAGCTCTCAAGTTTAATAGCAGTTGTACTACTTTAAAGAATATTAATTTGCTTTTTTAATGCCCCATTCTCACCATTTTTCTCTTATTTTATTGACTAAAAGGGCAGTCACTTATCTCTTGGACATTCCCTCTCTTTCTGAAGTCAATATTACCATGGCCATAAGGCATCAGTGTTCACCTGAGTTGGATAAAGACCACTCAGGTGTGCCTTTGCATGCTGTAATTACACTTCTCACTGCAATGCAGACATAGATATAAAATAAGCAAAATTAACATGCTCCCTACAAAATTTGCCTCTAGCTTTTCTCTCCCTAGGAAGTATTTTGATTTATTCTCCTTCTAATTGCAACTCAAACCTACTCTTCTTGCATTTCTTGCACAAAGGTTGAACATAATGTAATTTTACACCTGCTGCAGGCAATCCTGTGTACCCAACAGTTAATTTGTTCAGTCATCCAGAAAGATTTCAGTCTTATTTAGGCTTATCATCCCCTTCATCAGACCAGAGACACATGTACTTTTGTTACATGAGCTGGCCTAGAGCACACAGTGGCATTTCTGAACCTGTATAATATTCAGAGTAAGTCAATGAACACATGAGGCAAATAAGAGTCTGAGATTTCTCCCTTAGTGTTTGACATGAGGACACACCTTTCTAATTTATCTATGCTAAAATCTGTGTGTGGGGGGGGGAGAGAAGGGCGTTCACTCTGTTGACCTTGTCTCTGCTCATAACAAACCTGAAAGCCGTTGCCATGAGCACCTTTGCAGGATTCTTCACATAAAAACGTGATAACACCAATTATGAATGTAGGCATCTCTGAGCAGAAATGTGTAATTTTACTGCTGGTCATAATCACAACTCCATCCATGTTATAACACACTTCTGCAGGCTTTTGTATGCCCAAGACTTTTTTTTCATTATTAAATATATCTATGCCAATATATCTTGGGTTACGTACACTTCCACAACAACTTTATGCATAAAAGTGCAAAGGTTTACAGGTATATCTCTACAGCTTGCTTTTGTCCCAGAGGGGATTTTATAGGTGGCAGTTAACCTACTTGAAATAATAAATTTTCTGTAGCAAGTGTCACTGATTTATACTTGCAAGGCTTTGATCACCATTCTTGGTAGCAAAAATAAAGATGCAAATCTTCCAATTGCCACACCTACATTTTCAGACTGAGTGAGGAATGGACCATTCTAGTTAACAAACAAACAAGCAATTGTCAGCTGGTTTCAAAACTAATTAATCTAGCAGTTCTGCAGGAGCAGAAATGGGATGTCTCTTCACCTTCTATCCTTTTCTCTAGCCACAGAAAAAAAAGCCACAGAAAAACAAGCCACAAAAAAATTACCTTCAATTGTTCTGAGAAATTCATTAATTTTTTGTGCAGCTTTTATCTTTACACCATGGAAACACTGACAATGCAACTAAACTTTATGAACTGAAGAAAAATGATGATCTAGTTCCAAAGCAAGTAAATGCCAGAATTTGAAATTGGTCTAAGCTGTACCTGTAACACACTCTAAATATAATTTAATCATCCATTTACTTTTTTCCTTTATTGAGTAAACTGCCATTTGCTCAATGTATTCTTCATTTTCCAGGATTAATAAAGATGATTTTCCATCTGCTACAGTGGTCCTTTGAGACAGGGAAGGTGAGTATGCATAAACGCCTGCCTGACCAAAGGAGAAGGAATTCCTCTCTTGCTCTCAAAAACCCAAAAGTGCACCACCAGATACAAAGCCCAGCTGCCAATGCTTTTGCAGGCTCTTGGCAGTAAACTCAGGCACCTTCAGTCTCTACAGTACCAGCCTTGTTACTTGCAATTCTTTACATAATCAATTACTGGCCACAAGAAATAACGAGGAAATATAAGGTGACATTTTAAGATTTTAAGTTGTAATGCTAAGAATTAATTTCTCAACAGGATTAACAATAACAGCATAGTTGTAAGGAGAAATTATCCACTAGGGCTAAAGAAGAAAGAAACATCGTTGTTTTTTCTTAGATTTTTTTGTTGTTTTTTTTTTTCTTATGGAAGTTTCCTCTTTGATGAAAACTTGGTTAAAATCAATTTACTGTGTAAAGACAGACAAATGGATCAACAGCAGTGATTATGGGGCATACTGATCTGACTAACATGTTATTAACCCATAGATTTATTAATCTGATTTGGGAGCCTATCTACTTCCTCAGAATGAATACTTTAATTACCAGTCCAGGACCCTCTGATTCTTGTTTTTCTTTTTGAAGCAATGCTGCCCCCATCTGGGAGTACAACCCGGAATCTACTACTGCTTATAGCACTTAGTCCATCCTACCTGAAGTGCACTAATTGTATCACTAAAGTTAATAAAAAATATAACATTCAATATAAAATACTTGAAAAATGCTTCATGGTTCAAAAATATTTTTATTTTCAAAAAGTAAAGAATTTTCTTTCTTGATAATCCATTATTTTTTCACAGATTTAAGTGTAAGGTAAATGTACTTTGGAGTGTGTTACAGATAGGTCACACTAAATATTTTTAATTCCAAATTTTATTGAATGTAGATTCTTTCAAAAGAATTATTCTATAAGATAGTATCAGAAGCAGGTAAAGCATAGAAAGTAATTACATTTGATAAAATATAGAGAATTTCAATATATAATCAATTCAAAAACACATATCTTGATTTTTTTGTGATCTGTATTAGCATAATACACCAAATTTAATCAATGCATCAGTCAAGTCATTAATGGTCTACAGAGTTGAGCATTATTCTTCTGTGCAGGCAAAATGTTGGGGTTTTTTTCCCCAGCTTCAGTGTATGAGCGTGACTCATGAATAGCTGGCATTAATGTTTACTAAAGATTTCATAAAACATTAATTTATCCATTAATAACATACTTCAATATATGGATCATAATGTTGCATATGAACCTGCATGCTCACACCCACTTATGCTTTTGCCCCCACCCCCCGCCTTGCCCCACCTTAAGGGCCACGTTATCAACAGAGCCACAACAAGTATCTGTAGAACATGGTAGAAGAATGCCAGATTGCAGTTTTTATACCAGCCAGCAGCTAAGATTTCAGAGGAACATAGAACAGGAGAACAAATTCAATGCAGCCTCCACCAAGTCATACAATTTTGAGCTCACATATGGATGTACAGCAGAAAATATATCTCCCAGACTTTCTTGTGTTTGACCTGCGTTCACCAGAACAACAACTCACTGCTAGAGGAAACGTGGCCATGTGAAACATTATCTTTTAAAGTAACCTTCCTCTTACTGAATCTGGTAGCGCAAACTCTTCCCCCCACCCCACTCCAAATGCATTACAGGAAGAGGGGGGCTGTCAGAAAGCTGATCATACATCCACTCTTTCACAGGGGGATGGATGCTGCCCCACCACATGCACAGGCAAACCTTTGGCTGCTCCTACGCCACTTGTGCACAAAGTCTGCATGTTGTCCAAGCGATGCTCAATGTCAGATCACACATTGGACAACCTGTCCCACCGCCTGCCCTGGGATGAACAAACACTGAGTTTCTAATCTATGAACAGCATACATGATTTGACCAAGGTCTGCACTTTCCTGTGGCTATACCTGTTCAAAGTAGTATAATCTCTCTATGCATTACGTTGCAAGGTGGAAAGAAGTCACCAGTGCGCTGTTTTAAATAAGTTATTGTGATAGTTTCACTGGGCTCGCCCTTGGTGAGAATGAACACAGTCGTTCACCCACTTCCCCCCCCATCCCCAGGGGATAGGGGAGAGGACTGGGGGGTAAGGATAAGGAGACTCATAGGTTGAGACAAGAACAATTTAATGACAGAAATAAAAAAAACCATAAAATAATATTAATATTAAAATAGTAGTGATAATAGTAACAAAACATTCAAAGGAGTGATACCCAGTGCAACTGCTCACCACCCGCCAACCAAGCCCAGCCCATTCCCAGATAACGATCCCGGAGGAGCGACAATCCCAAACCGAAACCACAATCCCAGAAGAGCGAGAGCCTGAGCGAAAGCCAGAGACAGACAAAAGAGGAAGAGACCCTCACTAATATACTGGACATGACATGATATGATATGGAATATCCCATTGGCATATCCAAACACCAATTTAGCTTATTAATTTAAATATTCCTCACCCCCTTACATCTTGCAGTTGTAGACTAACAAAACACGAAGTCCTTCACTTCCAGTGACAAAAACGCAAACACTGGTATGGTATCAGTGTCTCTCTCATAACAAGTCCCAGGCTGAGAGCAAAATGCAGCAGTATTCTAGCTACTAAAAAGAAATACAGCTCTGTTCCAGCTAAAAACTAGGACAGTCATTTATGATCTAAACGAGTATTTAACTACCTGCAGTGTGCACATTCAATGACTGGATGAATTGCTGGGGGGTGTATACTGCATGAAGGGCGGTATAGAAAATAAGGAACAAGAGGTACAGAACCATAGCTGTCTTGAGAAGCGCACTTGGTATGCTTTTCTCACTTGCATGAAAGATCTAACTTGTTACTGCCACAGCCCAGACTATCTCAAATAACAGCAGATTAGCAAAATATTCCTTACATTGACACCTCGGGTAAATATACAGATTTTGAGGCCACCCTTCAGATACCTTTTCCAAAACACAAAAAACATTGCCTACTCTTGACATACGTGCAACATCTCCCTTCTGATACAGTAAGTCCTAACAGTTAGAGCTTAGCCTGAGAATAGTCCATCCAAATTCTAAGAATACCCACAAATAAAACTACCAATTTTTTAAAAAACGAGACAGGAGAATACGGCATCCTGAATATTTTGTACTGTGACTAAACCATTGTTAGAACAGATTTCTTTTGAGTCTCATGAAAACCTGGCTTTTCATTGCAGAGTGAGTTCATTTATTGTTATATTCTAAAATCTACATAAAGTTTATGGCTTTTTTACTAATACTATGATAAATATTTGGTACTGCATTACCAAATAGCAAACAAATGATAATTTTTACCTTCTGCTCCATGCTGCTATAATTACTTCCCTTAGGAGTACATCCTAGCCTTTTGTCACTTTGATAGCACTGTTATTTTCAAACAGAGGCAGCAGAACAGTTAAAGGAGATGGATGCATATGTAAAAAGCTTTTAATCACAGGCATGAATGTACCTAAAGCAGCAGTGTGATTCTTCTAAATAAGGTGTCTGTAGCTTCATATCAGACATATTTTTAAATTTTCTACACTACTGAGTAAGAAAAATCTGAGTTTTGTCTGAGTTTAGATCCCCTCAGAAAAACCCAAATAAAATAGAATACCATGCATTAAAACACCAGCACCAATGCTGTAACAGAACTGGGAAAAGCAGTCATCCATTATACACAGAGTATATCTACCCCTTGCCGTTATCGCTGCAGGGTCAAAATTACTGTAGAATACAAATAAAATGTAATAGAATCAATGTCTTTTTCGCTTCTTGCCATTCCTCTTTTCTGCAGTCTGATACAATTTATTGTAATACGACCGTCAGTGCCTATCTGACAGTCATATTACAGTCATTATTATTAAGGACTTTTCATAAGGGCAGTTAATGGCAGAACAAGGGGAAATGGGTTTAAACTGAAAGAGGGTAGGTTTAGATTAGATATTAGGAAGAAGTTTTTCACTGTGAGGGTGGTCAGACACTGGAACAGGTTGCCCAAGGAAGTTGTGGATGCCCCCTCCCTGGAAGTGTTTAAGGCCAGTCTGGATGAGGCTTTGAGTAACCTGGTCTAGTGGAAGATGTCCCTGCTGATGGCAGGGGGGTTGGAAGTAGGTGATCTTTAAGGTCCCTTCCCATCCAAACCATTCTATGATTCTATCTCTGCTACTTAACTCTGCTTTCTAAGGTTTTGTGGGGAGAGGGGACACACGCTTCAGGAATATTAGTTAATACTTGATGGAAGTCTGGTACCATAAAATCACACTTTGTTAGCAAAGTAATTATTCCCACATTTACCCTCTCTCCACTTTAAGATACTGGAGATCAAAAAAAAAAAAAAAAACCTAGTGCAGGACTGCAGGAATAAAAAGCAAACTATCAAAACAAATCCACTTTACGTACATCAAGTATCAATCTTCATAATTTAATCTCAATTTTCTTTAATCACAAGGTCATTTTCTTAACAAGATGTAAAAAAATAAAAAGCATAGTGCATATGTAGCATCATTATAAATTATTTGGGAAATAAAAATATTCATTTACAGAGAGTTTATAAAAGATCTCTCCAGAAATAAGCAATCTTTTTCTCTGTAAAGCAAGATTTGCCTTCTTACATTATTTGAATTCTATATGTTATATAGACTATTTTTGTATGCAACCATGGATTTCAAATTATGCAAAGAATAAAGGCTTGAAAACACAATCTAATTAATGAATTAGCCAGTTAAACATCATATGGCATGATCTGAGAAACAGTACACATTAGCCTAATTAGGAACTGTTACACATCCAGAAGACCAAGATTTGCCATTTCTTGGCTTCTGAATCCTTAACTGAGCAAATTTAACATTATTTTAAAGCCAGCCATGCTGTTAACATACTAATGAACAAAGATCTGACTTAAGTATTTCACCCTTTCACTGAAAATTTGCCTCATTGACTTCTTGCTTTAATACAATATAATTACTGCTTACAGGAGGGTCTAATAGATAAGAGATCAAATTTTTTTTAAGTCCACAGCAATTCTGCCACTCATCTCTGTGAACAGAATTTCATCTAGAGTATGACACATATTTTCAACAATTGTTAATAAATCAAAAGTACTCCGAAGAAGAAACTGAGTACTATAATTAAATATAATTAAATCAACTAAATTTATTTAAATCAATAAATTAAATATAACTAAATCAACTAATCTCCACAAAAGCCAAAAATACCAGCACCTGGGATCTCAGAATGCTGATGTTTTCTGACCTTTTGGGGGAAAGTCAGAAGGGAACAGCCTTTGGCATTCTGTTTGCTACTCTAGTTCAGTTTCCCAGAAGACAAGCATTTATAGCTAATTACCAACCTCAATCATATTTGCATATCACTTTTCTTAAAACAACCTTTCAAACACTTCTTACAAGATGAAATTCACCTTTTATTTTCAGCTTGAACTGAATACTATCAACTGTAATGTGCACTTATACATATTTTTACGACAATGACTTGGACATTTCTCATTTCACAGGGCACTGAATTAGAAGTGTGATGAAAGGATCTGACTGGACCATTGCTAATGAAAATAACTTAGCAGTTGATGTCAATCCCATTATCAGTCATTTCCATTGTCCCAGAGTGAGTGAATCATCATCTTGTATTCCTTTTCCCTGGCGGGAGGCATTCTGTTACATCCATGGCTGCACAATAAGACCATGCATCCAGAGGCTCAAACACATTTAAATGGAGTCCTCAAGATTTCTGCTCTTTAAATTCATCTTCTAATACTTTTCCTTCACTGAAAGGTGGAATGTGCCATCAATGTTACTCCATAGGACTTCTCACTGAATATAATACCACCTTCTCAGAAAAACAAAACTTGTCTACAATTTTATCCAATAGCCTAAACTGCAGTAATGTGTGCTTAAAGAACAGTTTGCAACATTTAAAAACATACTAAGCAATTTAGCAGCCTAAAGATGCTTTCTCTATAAAATCAATTTATCATAGTTCAGAATTTGTGAGAAAATTGATTTTTCCTGCTGTGCCACCACAATTAGATGGAAAGTGCCAAGTTTCCTTTTAACAAGTTAGGAATGTGTTTTCAAAAAAAGATATACGAAGTTCTAGATGCTAAATATGTAGATTTTTCCTGTGTCTCAATGTAGACAACTTCAAATAAGTAGCTGATGAAGTTCTAGATGCTAAATATGTATTCCTGTGTCTCAATGTAGACAACTTCAAATAAGTAGCTGATCACGGGATTGCTCCTCATCAGCACAGAAAAGCCATAAAGTAGAAGATTAAATTTGGGATTGCTCCTCATCAGAATCTGAAGGTTTGTCACAGAAAAGCCATAAAGTAGAAGATTAAATTTCTGCTGAGTTACATGGATCTGCAATTGTGGGATTTTGCATTTATGTATACTACCACTGTACAAAAACCATTTGGTGAGCCAGATTCAGAACTACTGTATTACTTTATCATGCCAGAAAATCAAGGAAACAGTGGTGTAAAATTCAAGATCCCTTTGCCTTTTCTCATGTGCCAGGACAATTCTGATCACAACGTGAAGACTTTGAAATATTTGAAGTATCCCAAACTGCACAGCTTCAGACTTCTTTCCTAGAGATTAGCTTGATATTTGTCCTTAAGTGGAGCAACTCACAGGCCAAATTAATCTGAGGCCAAAAAAGCCTTCTGGTCCTGTCCATAGAACTGCCATGACAATTTACAGTAACGAAGAGAGGACTAGCCACAAGGAGGAAAGAGATTCCACATCTGTCTCTTGTTAATTTGCTTATAGCTATCTTCTTTATAGGAGCAAAAACAGTTAGCTGATTTAGAACTGGCAGATGCAGAAAAAAAGAAATTAAAAACAAGCATGGAAGAAAAGTTGTGACATTTGATATCTTACATTTTAAAAGCATTTCATTGATATGTAAGAGGAAATGGAGATGAGAAAATAACATGTTCAATTAGCACTGCAATATTAGATACCAGCCTTACAAATAACATCCTGCAGTGTTTTAGGTGAAGGCAATCAAGGAAAACACTCAGTATGATCCTGTAGCTATTATTTTTATATATTTTTATTGAGCACATAAACCAAAATTACTTTTAAAAAGGCAACAATGAGAAACAGAGAAGGATCTCCATCTGTCAGGCTCTAACTCTAATCTGAGTCTCATTCCCTTTATTGAAAGAAAGAAAAAAATCTTGATAAAACATGTAAATCAAAGTTGTCAGTTAGTCAGTGATAGCACCGTGCATATGAAAAGATGTACCTTGGCAGTTTTAGTCTGTGGTGTTTTGCTCAGCCCTTTGTACTGCTGTTACTTGGTTCCCCCGTGGATAGTGCTCTCTTGGGTTGCTGAAATTCCAGATAACTCCTCTGCAACATCTCCAGTTGTGAAAAGTCACTAACATGTCCCAGTCTATCTAGTGGCCTCAGGTTCAGCTAAGTAGGTCACATCAATCCTCACTGTAGCATATGATCTGGTTAAGGTTTCTTATACCGTAAGAAGAGTGAACATACAACCAAGAACCTGATGTCATGTTTTTTAAGTAAGATGCAGCGTTTCAGCAGACAGCGCCACACACTAGAACAGCCCCTGGATGCCCTGTATTTTGGTAGGGCAAGTCCCAAAGATGAAACAGACCTGTTAAGGACACTTTCACATTTAGTATTCGGTACAGAATTTGTGGATCAAATTACATGTTTAGGAGTGGCTGACTTGCTGACTTTTCATTCTAAGAGGGAAGATGCAAGCAGTAAGTCCATTTTACACAATGCTTTTCAAAAGACAGTTGCAGCTTTTCAGCATAGAGCTGCGCTTCAAATGTAGGTCAACAGAAGGTAAGATTGCACAGGAGGATCACTGCTAAGAAATGAAAACAGATTAGATATTATTCATTGGGATTTCTGAATTCTAGGTAACTGTAAATATGATGTGAAATTACAGAAAATGAGAGATGTATGAAAAGGTTGTGGACTTTCAGCAATAGAATTGCTTATACAGGAATGTTTCACCATTAAAATATCTATTCTATTAAAATGTGTAACTAGCTTTTTTTAAATTCTTTTTAATAGTCTACTGTCATTCAAACACCTTTTTGCAGATCTCAGAGAGCTTAGTTCATCCTATTGAACAGTAGCATAGAAAAAACTGTGCTCTAAGAAATATGAAAAATATTGTCCCTTTCACTAGGAAAAATTGCAAAATGAGAATAATTCTTATCAGCTTTCACCTACAAACAAGTGATAGAAGTTAACCTCCATATTCTACTTCTGCTTAATTATTGAGCTAAGAAACTCACTTACTAAGCACAGAATTATCAAAAACTGTTAAAAGCTAGATACTTAAAGGGACAGCACGTGCTGTTTCTCTACAACAGCAAAACAACTCTGATGTTTCTGGACACGCACACATTTTACTGCTACATTGGGGACATGCAGCTAAACAAGTGCTGCTTATGGTCGATGATGTAATGATACAGGTTCATATTCTGGACTTCAGACTCACTGATTAACTCCAAACATCACTATGCATCAGTTTTCTATGCTTTATAAGGAAACAACAGTAACTTTTTCCCCAAAATTGTTTTGTTTTTCCAGTTGAATGCCATAATCTGAGCAAGTACAAACTCTCAGTATATATCTACAATAGTAGAGAGTTAAAACACATTGATTTCCTACCTCTGAACAAAACAAAGAAATACATTATACTGGTTTAAGTACATTTTATTAAGTTCTCTTCCTTGTTATATTTCATGCACTTGTACTGATGTACTCACTATAAGATACAACATGACTAAGACAGAATCATCAGGAAATAGCATTGCCAGGGGTTTAAAGAGGCATCTAGTACACATCCTTAACCTAACCAGAATCAGGAAGACCTGAACCATTGAGATGCATGTCTAACATCTTATATCCCCTAAGGGTCCAGAATTTCCCCAGACAGTCTATCCCTTTGCTTCACAGCTTACAACCAGAAAGCTCATTCTCACTGCAGTGTAAGTAACAATGAGGAAAAACAGAGTGGGATGTTAAATGGTAGATACATTGGATGAAGCTCTAAGTGTGAGTGCTTAGCTGAGAATTTCCCACTTAACTCAGCAGGGAAACTTCATTTAACGTAATTTAAGCAGTCTTAGGGTCCTTAGTCACTGCATGCAAGTCACACAGCCAACCTGCTTCACTCCTTCTGCAGGCTTCTTGTATACTTGCCAGTTTGCACTTGCCTGGCAAAAAAAAATATTTTTTTTTAATTTTTTTTTTTAAGAGGATTATGAAGATAATTCACTCCTGAGACTCTACGAATGAAATTCTTCAATAGCAAAACCATAATATAAGTTTATGGTCCAGACAGACCTTCCTCTGAGTTCAGCTACAAGCTTCAACACATTGTTCAAACTGAAAATAGGTCACAAAAAAAAAAAAAAAGTTCTTGATGTAGAAATTTTTACTGGAGCAGCTCAGAATCAGAATGAATCTACTCCTTCTGGAAAGTAGACTGTTGTCAACTGGAAGGTTTTTCCATATGAAGAGGAAAAAACGTTTAATTAAATACAGAAGGTATTTGTTGCTTCCCTTCAGGAGTAACTAATTTAAATTATCATGGACAGTGAAAACTGTCAATCTAAAAAGAACTTAAGCTACAGAACTCGGATTTTGCCTCAAAACTAAGAAAGCAAACATTAATATAAAGCACTTAATAAAACTGCCACAATCAAAGTCAGTGAAACTAGGCAAGTACTAGACATTTGTATACATAGTTGCTGTACACAGCTGTTGGCAGTATTTTTGTTGTTTTTAAAGCAGAATTAGATTTACCACTATTTCCAGCTCAATTCTTGCATGAGCTGTATGGCAACTGGGCTTATAGGGTGGAAACAAAACCACCTGCAACTTTGTATCTAGCAGCTTTAATCCACACAAAGCCAAAAATCAATTTTTAATTAGTGTAATAGCTTGAGAAATCATGTTCTTACACTATGTTTGTGATCCTGTGGAAGTTAATAGCAAAGCTACCATTGACTTTAAAGCAAATAAGGTTGAATTTGGTATCCTCAGGCCCACTCCCAACCAACTTCTCTAAGGCTGGGTCTCAATGAGCAAAAAAATTAATGTGTTTTTTTAGTCATGTTTACTCAACTCATATATCAATGTGATATGATTGAAAAGTGCTGTCTAGAAAAAGAAAGCCACACTAGCTGGCCAAACTAAAGAGGAGACTATTTAATCACATTAAGTTCATTCAGTTGAGCCCACAAGATTGAAGGACAGATTCCTATTTGCTTATGAAGACATACCCTAACAGTTTAACAGTGGCATGTCATGTAAATTCACTGAAGAGAAAGTAACAGAAGCACAGCACAGACAGCTATAACTTATATACTATATCCAGAAAACTATTCTTGTCTGCTATGTAGTCATACATATTTTTTTATCAGCATTTCACAGTGCACAGCAAAACACAAGCTGTGATGAATAAGGGAGACTACAGACTATTGATAATTTTGGTTCAAGACTGAATTTCCTGCACTTTTAAAACTACAAATCTCACTTCACTCTCAGAGTTAGTGAACTGTCTTTGTATCTCCATTTTGGATCAAGGACTTTAAAAAGTAGCAATATGGGAAAAAGTAATATAATAAGATACAAATAAGAAATAATTTAGTAAAATTAGTAGTAGTCATACCCCCCAGCAGGTAACTAAGACTCAAAGTTCTTCCATTTACAGCTAAATACTCAGCAATTTTAGCAGGAATTGCTACCTGACTTAGAGGAAAAACCACATGCAAGGGAAAAAAAAAAAAACAAAACCTTCTAGGGAACAAATATTTTAGGAAATTCAAACCAAATTAAAATACTAAATGGTGAAGAAGCAAAACACACACAGGCTCCTACTGTTTGTCTGAATTTGCATGTGTCCTCTACCAGCTATATGTGTTTAGAGTATCTTCTTGCCAGAAGACAGAAATACCTATTTTCAGTTTTCTTTAGTCCACTAAAAAGTTCACAAAACAGTAAGCAAAAGCTCTGGAAAAAAAGCATGCTTCAGTAACTAAGACATTGTAAGGAAAGGATCAGCACTGGTCCTAGAAGCCTGAAGCAACAAGACACTCCATTTCCCTACTGATGTAAGAGTACTTGGAGGGTGAGTGGCAGGGGTCAAAAATGAAATAATGCTGGAACATACTTAAACCACAATACTGAGCCCACATACATATGGATGCTAAAGGCAGGAGTCTGATGAGACTTTTTTCTGTTCACTCATCCAATTTGGAGACCTGGATATAATACAAATAAACCTTTATCTGTGAAAAAAGAAAAGCTTAAAATGTTAACCTTCAAGTTCAAGACTATTAAAAAAAGAAAAAACCCAACAGATCCTCTTCATTTAAAAAAAAAAAAAATGAGGTTAAAGTTCAAGTTAAGTAGAAAAGACAAAACTCATGGAAAACCAGAGAAAATAGTCTCTCCTTTATTTCTGTGACTGAAAACTGAGGACATGCCTATAGAAAGCAGAAATAAGAAAGATTGTACAAAAACTACAAAATACAAAAAGGAGAAGTCCTGGGGCTACTCCAAAACAATCATGGTTTTATTGTTGTTTGTTTGGGGGTTTTTTGTTTGTTTGGTTTGGTGGGGGTTTTGGGAGGGTTTGGTTGGTTGGTTGGTTTGGGGTTTTTTTTGGGGGGGGGGGGGGTTTTTGTTGGGTTGGTTTGGGGTTTTTTTTTGTTGTTGTTGTTGTGGTTTTTTTGTTTTTTTACAAAAAACCCCTCTGAATTACCTAGCAATCACTACCATCACAGATGTAACCCTGGGGACATTAAATGAAGTATGGATTTAATACTGCATCAGAAAATTCTGCCCTCTATCTTTCCTCTCTTTTCCAATATCTTTTAGAGAAAAGTGGGAACAAGTCTATAGAGGATTAACGTCACTATTACGGTTATTTTAACAACTTATAACTATCAGTTTTAAGGAAAAAAAAAAGACAAAAAAGGAGTCAGGTGGTCAAGAGAAAAGAATGAACTGGCTTCTTCCCATCTCCCTTTCCAATCTCAAAGACAGATTGAACCAATTGAATCAAGTAACTGAAAATCTTTTAGAAAAGACAGTCTGGTTCTTGAACTGAAGGGACACAGCTCTTTTCCCTTGAGTCAAAAAGGACCATGCTCAAGGCACACAGAGCTGAGCCACCTAAGACTTTGTCCCCAGCTTTGCTACAGACCTTTGTGTACTCATGCCAAGGCAGTTACTTAATCTATCCATTTCTATTTATAATTGAAGCTACTCAATAGTCTGCTACAGGAAAGTTTCAAGTCCTGTGTTACAACAATGAACCTGAAGCATTTGAAGAGTTAGTGAGAGATGGATGTGGGCTGGAGTTTAGAGGGTACAGTAAAAAAAGGAAAATTAAACTCTCATTAAGAAAACTTACAGCATTCTGCTACAGTCAAAACAGTTAACAGCAGAATTGTTTCAAATAGTTATATAAAAAAGGTACCTGTTCATTCTGCATTGGTTCAAAGTAACACAAATCTAAAAAAAAACATTTTTATGTGGGCTTTTGTACAAGGATGCATTGAATATTGTTTTGTCAGAATGACAAGGCAAGGCTGCAGTTTTTCTGGTTATACTAATGCCTAAAAGGAGTAAGTTTATTACATTAACTGTTCCACTATTGAATCAATGGATCTTACAAGACATACCATAGGATTACTTCTCTCTGTTGTTATAGATCTAAACAAAAAAAAGTGTCAACTCATATAGAAAAAGTACCATGGTCTGCACACTTATTTATGATAAGCACAGAAATATTTTTGGTCCATCATTACTCATTGCATGGAAGACAGACAGTCCTTCAGATGTTAGGATGCCCTTATAATCCATTGGTCAGAACTGATGCTGCTTCCAGGGAACCAGTTACAGAAGTTTGACTTCACAAAGCAACATATAGGGAATGCTATAAAATGATACAGATAGATTACCTCTTATTTTCCTACACAAAAGATGAGAATAAAGCACTGAGTCACTGAGAAACTGATTCTTGTGCCAAAAGAGAGAAGAGGCAATTCAGAAGACAGTGATGTGTCATACACGCCTACTTCTATAGACTGGTTTTCCTCAGAGCCCTCACTATAGGAACAGGTCTGTAAGCCTCACAGTGTTCTAGAGTACATACATTATTACATGCCTTGACATTATTGAGCATGGCAGGTGAATACAGCAGGGGAGATGCAAACATATGAAAACATGTACCAACACCAGTAAGAATACTTATATTATCTCAACCTCTAATGTGATAATTCCTATTGTAGCATTCTTGAAACATCTGCTAATAACATTTTATAGTTCAGTCTATCCTGCCTTACATTTTTCCTAAAGCATATAGTACTCACAAGGTAACAAGTCACTGTCCTTAAGCTTTAAATCTGGGTTTCTAAGTTACATGCTTAAGTGGTTCAGTCCCTCCTTGAGACCTAAATCTCTTCAATAACAGTAAAAACAAGGAAATAATTCTTTCCTTTATAAACTTTTAAAGTCAAATATATATGAACTGAAGAAGTTAAGACTGTTAGATATGTTACACAGGCTGTGTACACCACACAATTCATCAGCATGAAAACTATTTTATTTCCACAGCTTTAAAGATTGTCAACTCCATCACCTCCTTTTCTATTGCTGGTTAAATAACTTCTCGTGTTGTATCTGTAAAAGATGCAGTAGTACTGTACTGGATGAGTAAAACTTAAGAGATGTTCCCTTCAAAATTAGCTGAAGATGCATGAAGTAAACAACAATTTGAAAAATCTATAAACAGACATCAGGCTACTAGTTATTACATTCAATAATTTAGCATGATATGCATGACAGCTTCAACCTCCAAAATAATTTAGCGCCTTGAGCTGAGATTAAATGCAGAACATTAATTTTTCCCTCCGGTTGTCAAGCCAACCAACAGGCCCGTCAAATCCATTTAAATAAAGCCTGCATCATATAATAATATTAAAGGGGATAAAATATTAATATGGGTCTGTGATAGAACACTGGACAAAATAGCTGCAGTAAGGCAGCTTCAATTTACTACACCAACAATCTCTCTTTATGCTGAAAGCAGGAGTTAAAGGTCTGAAAGAATATATATTTGATTTTATATGACATAATTTATAAAATTTTACTGATTTTCAATTACTGAGAATATTTAGCATCATTATATAGAAAAAAAATGATGGTTCCCAGTTTAATTCTACTGATGTAAAAAAAAAAAAAAATGAACTGAAGTTCCCCCCATATAAGCAGATGTTATTTCAGTGATAGCAATATGGCTGTAACCATTTATTGCCAGTAATGAATTTTCTTCCTTCAGCTGGAGGATGATAGTTGTCACACAAAACATCAATATTTCCTAATATAAAAATGGATTGAAAGGGTAGGTAGACTCTTAGACCAAAGACAAACAACTCTAAGTATTTAGGCTACAGGTGCTTTATCAGAACAGTAAATTTTATGCTGTCAGTACAGAACTACTTAGAGAAAGAAAAGAATAACAAGATGGAACAAATTAAAACAAGTCTGTGCAGTTTCTTGTCAAAAAAAGAAACCTGAAACCTGCAGATGTAGACATGTATCATTTGCATGATAAATGGGATTGCTCACATTTACGGACAATATTGCATACATACAGAATATACTCAATGTTGCATTCTTTAATTCCATTGCAGTTATTCTATTTTACTTTTAAACCTTCCATTTTAAGACCATTTACTTTCCTAAAGTTGAGATCCCAACAAAAATGCAGACTTAAAAAGTTATCCTGTGTCAGCTAAATTCAGACACAATTCTGCACATTGCAAGTTTGCAAAAGCATTGCTGATAACTATCAAAAAATGTATCAAGGCCCAAGTTCCCATTTAAAAATATTTTTTGTTACCATTCATATGATGGTGTGCCTCTGTATAATGTAAAATCTAATCTCCTAGAAGAACTGAAAGATTGAACAGCAAAGTCCTGATCTTAATGCACTTAATTGCAATGTGAGGCTCTACTGAGGTCAATGTACCCACGCACATGTGCACAATTATCATAGAAAGGTTAGGTTTGGAAGGGACCTAAAAGTTCATCTAGTTCCAACCCCCC
>NW_010333691.1:0-7080 GCF_000700745.2 Antrostomus carolinensis
ACCCAAACCATTCCATGATTTCATGATTCTAAACTGTAGGCATAGAAGAAAATAAGGGGTTGTGGCCAAACTACTGGTGTGGGCACCACTCTGATTCCTCCCATTCATTTCAAAGCACAACAGGGTCAACACCCTTCTGCAGCAAGCACATGTGAACCTCAGTGGGCAGCACCTGCAGTAGCCTGGTTACATGGGGACATTTTACCTTAACAGGGTCTTAAAGCTGAGAAAATATGATGGTGGCACCATGCACGTGGAGCTTTTGTACAGCTGTTGAGGACAGACAAGAGTACAACAGCGATGGCAGCCCAAGCACGCTGGCACAGGCTCAGGGAAAAGGAGGAGAGGTACACATTGCCCTGTCCTAAGGAGGACCCTGGTACACCTAGAAGAAAAATCTTGCCTAATCACTCAGTCTTGGAAAAACAAACCCAGGGATGGGTTGTGCAAAGGGTCGGGACTCCACCAAGTCCTCACTTGAAAGGAGGGAACGACTCAAAAATCTCCACAAGGCACTTTTAGTGATTCAAAATCCAAAGGGGAAAGCCCACAGCTACCTTCTGGTTGGGAAACCTGTCCCAGGCTCCTGCTAACAAGTGTTTCTCAAGTTTCTTGTTTGCTATGGGCAGCAGAGCCCTTGGGAGTGTTTACTCAAGAGGAACAACAGTAGGAGTTTCTATTCACCACCTCTTGACATTTGGACAACAGAGTTGGGTCCACCCAGCTGGCTTTTTTTCCACCCTGCTTGCACGTTTCCACCTGCTACGCTATGAAAACTATGAGAAAAATCTCATGTGTTTTCTTAGGAGATTTTTTTCCTTCTGAGAAAATGTGGGAACCGGTCCTACACTGCCTCAGCCAAGAGACGAGCATACAGAGGGTAAGCACTGAGGAGGACACAGATGGAGGATGGAGTAGTGAGTCCAAGGAACCAATCAGCACAGAGAACCAACAGAAAACCACACCAGAGAGTCACAGCTACAAACTCCCTGGTTACTAATTTTTCTCTTGATGTTTGATCCAAACCCATTGCAACAAAAACCAGCACCGATGCTGAGGAGAAAACACCATGAGCTCCCCCCTCTTATTAAATAATTCACAGGAATTATGATGTTATGAAGTATCTGATGGCTGTGTAGAAACACAACGAGTAGTGACAATAAAATTCATCGTAAGCGTGTTACAGAACATCACCTACCTTGTGTTGCAGAGCCCCAGCGACAGTCACAGCGCGTGGTCAGCAACGCCATCCTATTAAAATATAACAAATTTGTGGGTTATATTCACTTAGGTCTCCAGTTAAACTTCTGCCAACATCTCCATCACCTTTTGCAGGTGTATGAGCAGAATAGACCATAGCAAATATCTTTATTTTCTAAAAAACACCTTCCATCTCCCACCCACCCACCCATCTCTGCCAGCCCAAGGAGGGAAGCAGAAAGCTGAAGCTGAGCTAAAATAGCTCAATAAACCTGATTGTTTGCACCTTTGCTCTGAGAATATTTTAATGGCAATCAGGTGGGCTGAGTCCGGGGGTAGGAGTTCAGCTTCGAGAAGCAAAAGCTTCTCCCAATGGCTTGAGACCTCAGAACAATCTTTATTCTTATTGTGCTCTTCATATTGCAACCTTGCTCAAGTACCCCCCCCCTCAAGCTGAGGCCCCCAGTTTGCACAAGGACACAGGAAAAAAATGTTCCCTGAGAGCTCACGTAGAGGCAACACTTTGATGGATCAAAATTTATACGATAATAGCAAAAAAACCCCAACAAAACCCAAACAAACCTGGGACAGTTCATCCCTCATCCTTCTGGATGCAGTAAAGGTGGGACCAAACACAGCCGCTAGCTGACTGTCACCTCCCCACAGGGAACAGGGGAGAGAATTGGAAGGGTAAAAGTGAGAAAACTCGTGGGTTGAGATAAAAGCAATTTACTAATTGAAATAAAATAATAACAACAATAACAGTAATAGTAAAATATACCAATGAGTGACACCCAGTGCAGTTGCTCACCACCCACCGACCAATGCCCAGCCTGTCATCCCAGAGCAGAGACAGTCCCCAAATCCAAACTGCAATCCCAAAAGAGCAAGACCCTGAGAGAATCTCCAGCTTTCAGGTCAACCCTCATTAATATCCTGACATGACATGATGTGATCTGGAATATCTCATTAGCACATCCAAATACCAATTCTGGGGTTTGCTAATTACTACACTTCTTCCCTCCCAGTCCTTTGCACTTGCAGACCAGCAAAACACAAAGTCCTTGGACTTCCAGCAGCAACTAAAACCATCAGTATATTATCAACACTCTTGTCACAACAAACCCCACACTGAAAGCAAACCACAGCTATTCCAGCTACTGAGAAGAAAATTAACTCCATCCTGGTGAGACCAGGACACAGACCCATGGCCAAGACAGGTGAAGGAGCTTCAATGTTTGACTTGCTTTCATACATTTAAAAAGAGGATCAGCTGCCTAGCAAAAGCCATATAACATCTTCAGAAGATGTCTCCCAGCCCAAAGCTTTCAGAGTTTGGGGGTTATGCTGAATTATCAATAAAAAGGTTGAGGTTTTACAAATGGTGAGTAATTCGCATGGGGTTCACCTGCTTTTTGAAGGTCACCTTTCTAGGTTTTGGTCACCACACCAAAGTCTTTGTAAGAGGTCATAGGATATCACAGGGCTCTGGACAAAACCATGAATCATAGAATCATAGAATGGTTTGGGTTGGAAGGGACCTGAAAGCTCATCCAGTTCCAACCCCCCTGCCAGCAGCAGGGACACCTTCCACTAGACCAGGTTGCTCAAAGCCTCATCCAGCCTGGCCTTCAACACTTCCAGGGAGGAGCAGCCACAACTTCCTTGGACAACCTGTTCCAGTGTCTGAAGACTAGCAATATCGTGGCTGGTCCAAGTAACTCAGGCCTTGCTAAGTCCCTCTCTCACAGGGAAAGGCTACAGATGGGAACACTGACTATCAGCCAGCTTCAAATGAATATATATGGAAGAGATATCTAGATGTATCTCAGACCTGTGGCACTCATAATTGATTTTAAGATGTTACTCATATTCAAGATGGATATTCATTGTAGGAGCTTAGCCACCCCAGCTAGATATCTCCCCACACTTCAGGGAGCACATCAAGCTAAGACCATCCATAGGCAGGAAGAAATGCTCTTTGCTAATCGCTGCCATGGGGATTATTTCCACCTTCTCCTTGCAGCTGCTAGCTGCTGGTGGTGGGAAGCTGAACCAGGTGGACCACAACCACTTGATGGTCCTCCAACCAAGATGCACTTCTAGGTTTTTTTCAGGTCCCAAACCCACCCACAGCTCTGACCACCCACATTAACTGGCCCTGCAGCCCACCAGATGGTGCTCTCGGTATTAGTTAATATCGACTTAATCCACCGAAAAACTCCAGCACAGATGGGTGTGGAGAAACACCACCCAGGGCAACAGCTTCCTGTGCTTTCCTAGAGCACCAGCCAGATCACGTGGCTTCATCCCATGGCCCTAAACCGTGTTTCTGAAGCAACTAGAGATGATGGTGGGTTATGGGCACTAGCACGCACCTTCAAGCCCAAATGCGATGCACTGGCCTTTGGCTGTACCATGGTGTTGAGCCAAAGCACTAGGAGTAATGGGAGGAGCAAAGGAGGTGGGGAAGGTGAGCATGGCCCAACACTCAGGACATCCTACCACACGCCAGTGGACCAGTGAGCTCATTGGAAACCTTCTGGTGCATCATTTCTTGAAGGCCTCCTCCATGGGACCAGCTTCTTGAGCTTTTCTCCACCACGGGACCAGCTTCTTGAGCTTTTCTCCTCCATGGGATGAGCTTCTTGAGTTTTTCTCTTCCACAGGACCAGCTTCTTGAGCTTTTCCCCTCCTCGGGACCAGCTTCTTGAGCTTTTCCCCTCCTCGGGACCAGCTTCTTGAGCTTTTCCCCTCCTCGGGACCAGCTTCTTGAGCTTTTCTCTTCCACGGGACCAGCTTCTTGAGCTTTTCTCCTCCACAGGATGAGCTTCTTGAGCTTTTCCCCTCCTCAGGACCAGCTTCTTGAGCTTTTCTCCTCCACGGGATGAGCTTCTTGAGCTTTTCTCCTCCATGGAACCATCTTCTTGAGCTTTTCTTTTTTTTTTTCTTGGCCCCACAGCCAAAAGAGCTGGTTGGGACATCAATGGACGTTGACATTTCTGTTTGTTAGAGATAGGAAATGTTTTCTATTTGAGGTCAAATGCTGTAATAGCAGGGAGAGGTTGCGCAGAGCCGTTCAGGGATCTCCATCGCCCAAGGTGATCAACTTGCACCGACATCCACCAGCTGGGAGTTTTGATGAACTCTGAGGTCCTTTTCAGCCTTCACTTCTCCCCAGTTCTCTACAAGAGGAACATCTGCAGTTCCCACACCCTTTGCAGACCGCAACACTCATAATTACATCAAGTTTGGAGAATTGGAGTAACGTCATAAGGCTGATCCTAAGGCTGTTTCTTCAGCCCAGCAGGATAGACGGTTTCCCTTCTGAGTTTCCAGCTTAACGAGGTTCTCTTTAATTTCTCCTTCATAAAACTTGGGGCAAAGGGGAACATTTTCAAGTGCAGTTCAATAAAAACCAGAAAGCGGACCATACTGGCTGACTTCCTAAAAACTAAAGTGCATTTTTTTTCCAGTCATCCATGGGACATCAACAATGAAAGAAAACCTCCAGGACAGAAGCCTGACTGCTGAGCAAACCAGCTAACTCTGTGGCTTTTGGTTTTTTTACCAAGAATGTCTTTTTATCGTTGAGAAGCTGGAAAAAAAGGAGAACATTACAAGTTGCCTCCACGGATACACGGGAGCGCTCTGACCATTTACACCCATAATGAGTTTTGCTGCCTCGGAGCAGAGCACAGGTAATAACAGATCATAAAGTGGATTTACCACCTGAATTACCAGTCTCTGAAGGTTACTAAAAAGCCCTTTCAAATGAGCATGGTCAGATCTGCCTGGTTGTTTCAAATCATTAAATGGTTTAGTGGAAATCTCTTTTTCTCCCACCATTAAAACCGGTAAAAAATCAGGAGTGGAACAAACAGATCCAACCTGGTTTTATCCAGGAGAAGAACCTGACCAAAAGAATTTAAATTGATCTGCTGATGCTGGTTGTTTGCTTTGCCCAGAGCTGTCCCATCACCTCATTGACTAGTTATAAAACTTCCCTGATTTATGAAAACTGCTTATAAAGCATCTCCACATTGGTCAGGGTTAATCCAGCTCTGGGATGTGTTTTTTAAGCATCATGCCTGGAAAATCCTCCAGGGTCTCTTGCTGAGTGCAAAGAGCCACCACTATGTCCCAAGGGCTGAACCTCCCCCTCCTCCCAACCTCCTGCTGGGAGAGGGGCTGATGGAGGCTCTGAGGATAAACAGCCCCTCACTCCCCTTGCTCCTCCATGAAAAAAATTGCCCAGAAGAGCCATGGGTTGATCATCCCTAGTGAAAAAAATTCCATCCCTCCTTCTCTTGTAGGATATACAGCAGTGCTGGAGATATCTCCAACAACCTTTATTAGACAAACTCTCTGATTACACCACTTTTCCAACCCAAAAGGGCCTGAGAAGATGGGCAACACTCTGTAAAAGGGAAAAAAAAAAAGCCTCTGACATGTTTGCTGCTGTGGTTTCAGTGCCATGTCCTTCTGCCCTTCCGTGGGACATGGACAGCATGGCTTCCCAGCCCACCTTTCCCCATCCTCTTAAGCTGGCACCACTGTCCCTGGCACAAACATCTCCTTCAAGCCTCCACCAAGACCAAAAAGTGCTGCTTCTGCTCAGCCTGGACCAGAGTTTCTCCTCTTTGACCCAGCCACTGAGAGATGGGGAATGATGGCACTGATTTGGTGGGTGTTCTGGCATGGCTGTGGGTGTCCTTACAGACTGCTTCACCTCAGGGTTTCTCTGTTCCCTCATAGAGATGTGGAGCACATCCAAACCACAAACCAAGCTGATGCATCAATGTTTTAATTCAAAATTTGGCCCCTGAGAATGGAGCAGCAAAGTGCTGGAGATGCAATTGCTTAGGTGAGAAGTGTCCAAAGCTCCTTGAAGACTCATTAATAATTTTAAGAAACAAAATAAATCTGCTTGGAGCAGGCCTATCTTTGATCTTGCATTAACAGAGAGGTAGGAAGGCTACGTGGTCCTAGGACACAGCCAGAAGGGTGGATGTGGTGTTTGACTTGAGGGAAGATGTGCAGCTAGTTAAGAACAAGATGTAAAAGCCACCAACAGGTCCATGAGATTAAGGATTCAAGCTTGGACTTGCCCTGAAGGATGGTGCACAGTACCATGGACCACCTCAGCAGCATCCCTCAGTGTTCTTGATACAGGGCAGGGTGTGTGCTTCAATGCATTTTATTAAGGACCATTTCACCTCTTGAAGAACCCAACTCCATCTTGTGCACATGCTTTTTCATTTACAGCCAAAAAGAGGGAGGGGGGGGAAAGAAGCTGCATTTCAACTGTTCCTCTTGGGCTTTGATTTCTCTCCATTTTCCTTCCCTTTGTCTGTGTGGGAATGTGCATTTGTGGGAACACATCATCTATTTTAATGTCTGCTGCAGTTGTTTAGTGGTTCCTCTTCTGAAGCCTTATGGACCACCATGAGCTGAGAAACTGGGATGGAAGATCTTAGAGAGACAGCCTCGTGCAAATCCAGTGTCATCCCTTTGAAGTCCTTGGGGCTTCCAAGGCAGCCAGAAGTAATTAGTGAGAGAAAGGGATTGTTGGAGCTGTGCTGGCTCGCTCTCAGCGCTTCCCGCTGACTTTGAATAAAGCAGAGCTGAGCCAACACCGAGCACTGTTGGAATTACAACACCAAACATCCAACCTATGTATGGAGCATGCTACAGGGCTTGGAGATGGTTCTCCACAGCAGGACTCACGCCGTTGACCTTGCATCACTTTAGTACCAAAGCTACAGGGACACTAAATCGGGGAACGGTTTGGAGGAGAAGCCATATGAGGAGAGGCTGAAGGCACTTGGTTTGTCCAGCCTGGAGAAGAGGAGACTGAGAGGAGATCTCATTGGGGTC
>NW_010333691.1:7179-14676 GCF_000700745.2 Antrostomus carolinensis
GGAGGGTGAGGTTGGCCATGAGGAAAAGGTTCTTGAGGCACCCAGAGGGTGGTGGAGCACTGGAACAGGCTCCCCAGGGAGGTGCTGATGGCACCAAGCCTGACAAGATTCCAGCAGCATTTGGCCAAGGCCCTCAGGGACATGGTGTGAATGTTGGGATTGTCCTGTGCAGGGACAGGAGTTGGACTCCATCATCCTTGTGGGTCCCTTCCAACTCACAACATCCTGTGATTCTATGATTTTACTCAACTAAAATACACCAGGTGTCCAGGTGCTGTGCCTGAACCAGTCACATCATCCCTCCTATGTCATCATCTCTTGAAGTCAGGATGGCTGTAGGCTCCAATTCCCTTAACAGACCAAGTTCAAAGAAGACAAGCACAGCTACCAGCACAAACAAGAACTACAAAGTGACTTTATGCAGCCCCTACTCTTGCTAAGAAAGTCAAGATAGTCAAAATGCTCCTTCTTACCTTAGTAAACCTGTCAATCCATTGAGTGGTCCCTCTGCCATAGGGTGCTGAGCCTCCATGACCAGGACCACTCCTCCCTCTCCATTCATTCGATGGCTGCTGCAGTGGGATTTGATATTTCTTCTTGCCATTTTCTCCCCTCTCTAGAAAGCAAAGTGGGGAAAATTAAAGGCACTTGCTTATTGCTCAATATGTCAACTCTCCTGTACCATCCCCACAACCAGATGCTCCCCGCAGGTGGAGATGTGGAGATGCACGCCCTCCTCCACCGCTGAGCGGAGATCAGGTCTGTAGGGAGCCTGGAGGAGATTACTTGGGGGTATTTTGGAAGAAATTCAGAGAAGGAATTTTAAATGTGTAGCCTGGAAAGGTACAAGTACTCTTCTTGCATTTTCCCCTCTAGGCATGGCTTTGAGAAGCACATTCCTTTACCTCTGTTTTTCTTCTGCAGTCTTGCTTTTTCCCCTTCCACCTTCTTCCTCCCTCATTATCTCTTAACAAAGTTATTATTTTCCATAGCAAAGACCTTGGGAATTACTGAGGTCAGAAGGAACCTCAGGAGATCATTAGTCCAACCTCCTGCTCAAAGCAGGGCCAGCCTCAAAGCTGGATCTCAAATTTTGGCATGTGGTTATCAACTTTAGGTCCTAAAGGGGAGCACTGAGGTGACAGCAAGCTGTGTTTGGGGACACCACTAAAATTCCCAGAGCAGTTTTCCAACAGCAAATTCTGATTCAAAAATCCAAAATAATTTGACAAGTGGGAGAATTTGGATTTTGAAGGAGTTGGACAGCAAAAGCTCAGAAATATTTACGTTTGGAACCAAAAGCTTCATTTTTGCTTTTTTCTATTGGTTATTCCAGCCTTTCCTTTCATTCTGACCCCCGTGTTTTATATCACTTCACCTGGTATTTAGACTGAAATTAAATGGTCCACTTGAGTAAAGTCGCTCCCATCTTTCTGACTCTCTTTCTCAAGAACTTCCTGCTCAATGAAAAACACTTTGACTTTTCTTCCTGGTCTGTAACAAAAGAAAATAGGAAAAAAAAAATTAAAAATCAGAAAATTGAATTCCATGCAATGGGAATTTGACTTTCTGGATGGCTTTTGTTGCTCTCAAGAAGAAGGGTGGCTGACTGAGCCAGCTCATGGAAGCTTTGAAAGTCCATATAAAGGCTCTAAGCTGGCAGCAACGCGTTCCCCAATCCTTGCATCGACTGCCAATATCGTGTGGATGGGATTGTTCAGGATCCCCTCAAAGAACTGAATATACAACTCCCAAGATGCCCGAGGTCTCTAATTCTGCTAGACTCTTTTTGAAGAGTCCCAAGCCCTTTTTTTTATTATTTTTTAATTTTTTTTTCACTTTGCTTTAGATAATCAGAGTGGGCCTCTCGCTCATGGGAAGCATTGTTCAACGTATCACCTCCCACCAAGAGAAGAGAAAAAGTGGAGGGGGGGAAAAAAGCCACATGAAGATATTAAAAACAAGAAACTGGAATGTCTACAAGCTGCTTGGAGAGTTCATTCCTAATTCACATATCCCTATTTACTGTTGAAAATGGGTATTTAGCTATTTATGGAGTTGTAAGGAACCACTCTTTGTTTCTGCTTAACCTCAGATGGATGGTTGGTCCATATGTCTCAGGCTGTCCTTAAGTATGAGGTGGGAGGGGAAAATAAATTAAAAAAAGAGAAGGTAAAGAAGTGAACAGACCTTTTAGGATGGTCACATCTGGTCCCCATGTGTAAATCCAGCCTGGTGGAAAGCCTGCTGACAGAGAAAAGCTGCATGCTGTGGTTCTAGACAAGCTTCTTTATAGATCTATTAGATATATACATACACATCCATTTAATATTTACATGTTTAAATATATATACAGATAGAGATTGAGCAAGAAAGTCTCCAATATTTTCTTTTCTGAAGCTTGTAGAGCCCCCCTTGGACCAGATGTGGACCACTGGGCAGCACTGATTTATTGCAAAACAAGGATGCTATTGCAATCACACTGCCAGATGGCAAGAAGCTGAGGAGCAAAGAGGAACCCCAGGTCCTGCCCCCAAGTTTGGCAGAGCTGGGACAGAGTGATGGGAAGCGTTGGATAGGTTTGTGTGAACTTTCTCAGTGGTCCTGGGGATGGGTGAGACACAAACACTTTGCCACCCAGCCAGATCCACCAGCCCATGCCCTGATGCCCACAGAGCAGAACTGGTGCCACTCTTTGGGTAGCAAAGCAGACTTTGCTCCACTCCCATGGAAAGGAGATGCCTGGAGATGCCTCCACTTAGTTTTTAAAAACACCATCAGCATTTATACATCTTCTTTAACTCAAGACCACCAATTCACTTATAATTTTCCCCATATTTGCTTTTCAGCCATCTCCAACCAGCAGCTGGAGAAACCCTCACCACTAACTGCAAGTCCATTTTTTAAAGCCATTTTGACACCCTTTTCCTAAGTCCAGAAGTCTCTCCTTTCTCTATCTCCATGGCAGAGTTGGTATCTTCTTTCCTTAGCACCCCAGGACCCCTGATCTTGACTGTGACAGAACAAATCATGCTGCTGGGATGTTCTAGCTAATCAGCAGGACATCTTTAACCTTTTATTAATTTGAATGGCCAAAATAAAACAGGAACAAAACCAACTTGTCTCCTTGCTCCAAAAATTCATCTCCCAAGGAATCCATGCTCAAAAAACCCACATCAGGAAAAATTTCTTCACTGAAAGTGTTGTCAAGCATTGGAACAGGCTGCCTAGGCAGGTGGTTGAGTCACCATCCCTGGAGGTATTTAAAAGATGGGTAGATGAGGTCCTCAGAGAGATGGTTTAGTAGTGGACAGGTACAGTTGGATTCTATGATCTCAAAGGTCTTTTCCAACCAAACAATTCCATGATTCAATATGATATTAAGGAGGGAGCAAGCCATGAACATACGACCACTACTGATGACCTGGTGCTTTGCTGAATTAGGGCCAACAGCCTCTTCATGTTAAATCCTTGTCAGAGGAAAGATCCCTGCTGGGACTGAAATACACTTGGATGGATAACCTGGAGCATGAAATGGGTACTTGAAGGAGTGTTTTCACTTGGCCAGACCATAGATTTTATTTTTCATTGCAAGGCCAAAAGGGACCCACATATTTCTGTGAACTGGAATTTTTGTGGCAGTCTGGGGAGGAGTGGGATAAAGCACTTATTTCCCTTCTTGCTTTCATGTTGGAGATGGGTGTTTGATGTCTCTGTGCCTTTCTGAACCCTCCTCCTCAGGAGACTTTCTGCATGGCCTCATCCAGTGACCCCTGCAGCAGAGAGAATTAATCCTCCCTGCCATGCAAACACACACAGCAAAACCCAACGAGCTGGCCCTCAGCTAGCAATTACGTTTGGAAGAGCACATCAAGCACGGAGCCAAGTGATCCCAAGTGATGGAGCAGCCTCCAGCCCCCAGGGCTGTTGACTCAGGAGCCATTTACACTCATGCTGTCAAAAACATTTCATCCCATCCCCCAGTTTTTCATGTGCCATGGCTTGGAGGAGGCTCACAGTCCTCTCCATGGAGGGAGTAGATTCCATGGATGCCAGGAATCCTCACCCCAGCCTTCAGGGACAGCTAAAAGCACCAGTGCAAGCTCATGTTAGGACAATGGAGTTGGGGAAGGGTCTGGAGCACAAGTGTGCTGAGTTCCCAGCTGAGGGAACTGGGGGTGTTGAGCCTGGAGAAAAGGAGGCTGAGGGGTGACCTTTTGGCTCTGTCCAAGTCCCTTGGAGGAGGGTGGGGAGAGGTGGGGGTGGGTCTGTTCAACCAAGGAACAAGTGATAGAAGGAAAGGAAATGGCCTCAAGTTGCACCAGGGGAGGTTTAGATTGGATCTGAGGAAAAACTCCTTCACCAAAAGGGTGGTCAATCACTGGAAGAGGCTGTCCAGGGAGGTGGTGGAGTCACCTTCCCTGGTGGGATTTAACAGACAGGTAGATGAGATGCTGAGGGACATGGTTTAGAGGTGGAGTTAGTAGCGTTGGGGTCATGGTTGAACTTGGTGATCTTAAAGGTCTTTTCCAACCACTACAATTCTGTGATTCTATGTTTCCCATGACACAGAATACACTGGATGCCTATTACCCTGCAAGATGTTTTTTTGGTGACAGAACAAGGGGTGATGGCTTGAAAGTGGAAGAGGGGAAATGGAGATGAGATGTGAGGAAGAAATTCTCTGCTGTGAGGGTGGTGAGACAGTGTCCCAGGTTGCCCAGAGAAGCTGTGGCTGCTCCTCCCTGGAAGTGTTGAAGGCCAGGCTGGATGAGGCTTTGAGCAACCTGGTCTAGTGGAAGGTGTCCCTGCTGCTGGCAGGGGGGTTGGAACTGGATGATCTTTAAGGTCCTTTCCAATCCAAACCATTCCATGATTCTATGATCAGGCTGTAACCCTTGCAGCTGGGGAAAATTTCTGTGGCTAAAAATGATAATGAAAACCAGGGTTTGAATAAATGGTCCTCACACCCTTGGATGGATGCTTTGGACCCTCTGCTTAAGAAGTTGATCAGAGCTGGGCTGTGTTCATATGTGGGTTTCTTTGCATTTCCAAAGAACACATGCAACTTTTTCCACTCTTCTCTAGCAGTAAATTTGACTCAGCCAAAAGCAGAAGCAATTGGATTAGGCAGAACATATACAAGAGTTGAAAAGATGTCAGGCTGCCCCCCACAGCTCTCTGCTATGCACCAATCTGGAAATCAGCACTTTTGCAAGACAGAGAAATTCCTGGGGAATCATCCCAAATGAAAGTCATTTTCCCCATTATAAATGGACTGAAACTAGAGCTGCAAATCCAACCCTCTTAAAAACCCAAGCTGTGGTTTGGATGAGACTCCCCTGAATCGAGCAGTTCACTCCCATTTTGATGTGGGAACCCAAATCAGATCGGTTTCATAATACTGTTTCAGAAGTGGTTGAAAAAAAAACAAAACCTCATGCAAGGGACAGATCTTCCAAAGTTTTCCTGCTTGGAAAATGGCTGTGAGTCTTGGTTTGAGCCAAGAAGCATGAGTACTGCTAGCAAGAGCTGTCAGCATCAAGTCTAGGACTATTTTTTGGAGGGGACCTACAAGAAAGCTGGGGAAGGACTTTTCATAAGGGCAGTTAATGACAAAACAAGGGGAAATGGGTTTAAGCTGAAAGAGGGGAGGTTTAGATGAGATATTAGGAAGAAGTTCTTCACTGTGAGGGTGGTCAGACACTGGAACAGGTTGCCCAAGGAAGTTGTTGATGCCCCCTCCCTGGAAGTGTTCAAGGCCAGGCTGGATGAGGCTTTGAGCAACCTGGTCTAGTGGAAGGTGTCCCTGCTGCTGGCAGGGGGGTTGGAACTGGATGATCTTTAAGGTCCCTTCCAACCCAAACCATTCTATGATTCTATGATTTTTCAATGAAATTATGAGTCTTGCTGAAACCCAATTCCCAACCAGACTCCACCAGGACAGCTTTCCATAGCTCTCTTGAAGGTGAGCTCAAGCAGAAAGGTTTGCAACCTTTGGAAAAGATGGTTTTGGAGGCAAATATTCCCTTGGTTTGTTTGGTTCTCCTTCCACTAACTGCTCTTCATATCCCAGTCTGGTTTGAAAACTGCAAAAACCTTTTCCATTTGCAAACTGAGCAAGTTTTAATTACTCCCATAATTCTGCCTGGAAGGGAAGATCCAACTGTATTAATCAGATAATGAGAGCAATTGCTCCGAATACCATAATCCTAAAGACACAAGCCAGGGTATGATCTCAAAAAATAAACCTCAAGCGCTATTTAGATTATATAAATATGAATAAAACAAAGAAAATTTATTTGAGAGCCTTGTCTCCAGCTTTGGGTCTTACCTACCCTCGGGGATGTCTGTATGTAACCCCATTACCTCTCTTTCCTCCAGCCCATAGCTCTGCAACAAGGACCTGTGCCAAATCATATCTGAAGGATAAGGCACGCAAAGCTCTAGTACATTCAAATAAAGATTGGAAATCATTTCCTTACAGGAAGGAGCTATCCCAGTTTGTCTTCCCTTCCTTTTGATTACACAGCTCAGATTAGGGATGGTCAGGAAATTACATCGTCTTTGGAAAAATATTTAAAAAAAAAAAAGTTAAAAATGAAAAGAAGAATATCAAAGAAAAAGAAATTTTTTGTCATTTCCTGCCAAAAACAATCCCACAATTTTTTTGAGGTTTCAAAAGCTCGGTTCCATTTCTTTCTTCCTTTTTATTTTTAAAGTTTTACCATAATGAATATCACTTTGCACATGCTCCTTGTTTTTAAACAAAACATGGGGCACTGGAAGAATGTGCATACATTTTCTTCCAACTCAATATTGAAGATGGATGGATATTGATGATGGAGCCACCAAAAGCCAACACCTGTCCCATGATCTAGACTAGGTCCTGGGCACTGTCAACAAGACTAAACTTGGCATTTATAACCAGAGAGAAGAATTTTAGTCTTTTAAAGCAGAAGTTTTCTCCCTGGTGCTTTTTGGTGAACATCTCAGCTAAAGAAAAGCGCTTTTGTCACTTCAATGTGTGAGCTTTTTCTTTTTTTAACCTGAAAAACAAGCAAGCTGATCATCCTCTGAGCAAAAGTAAGAGGATTAAAGGTGATAAAACTCATAAAATAGAAATTGCCATGAAATATATTGTGCCAAAACACAGAATCTGGGATTCTATGATCCACCCATCATTGGTTGGTCAGTCAGCAGCATGGACAAACCTGTCTTACCTCTGCTGCTGACAAAACTCAGGGGGGAAGAGGGAGAAAGCAGAGCTTTCTGATGGATGGAGACAAAACGTGGCTGAATTATTGACTTCCAGTATGAGATTAACTACACTGTGGGAATGACAGGACCATAACATAAAATAACATCGTTGTTCTACTTTCATCAGAACAATTTATGTTTGGCTTTTGCAAGAAAACTTGATATGACAGGTTCTACCACGCTCAGTCTGGATGGTCTTAGCACTACTGATTTTCTGTGCTTTTTTTATATATATTT
>NW_010333692.1:0-22133 GCF_000700745.2 Antrostomus carolinensis
CAACACCTTCAGTGGTAGAAGCATCTTCCAGCTGCCCGCAGCTGAAGGCAGGACTGTGCCTCCCACCCCAGCACCCTCAGGGCTCCAGCGAGCCTTCCTTCACTCTCTGCAATGTAGAGACCAAGTTCAATTCCTTCCAAATCCTCACGGATTCAACCTCCAGCGGGTTTGTGGCACGGCCAGGAAACCAGACAAGTGCTAAAAGCAGCAGCACTCAGCTCTTTTCCACCTCAAAACCATGCGGGGCTTTACGCCTCTCTCAAAGCTGGCTGTGTACGTGTGCCTGCACTCACTGGCTGTACCAACACACACCAGAAATACAGTTTTCTTCCCGCCTGTGTTGCAATAAAGGCCGTGCCAGAGCTGCCCAGACATGCCTGGACTTCTGCGGCAGCAGCCAAGGAGGGAAAAAACCTGCCCTTGGATACAGTAAATCCTGGCTGGAGAGAGCACAAAACAAAACACGGGGAGTATTTGCCAGAGATGTGGAGCACAGCTGATAAAAATAAAAAAGGGTGCAGAGACCAGTGTTGTGGAGGTTTTTTTAACCACCAAAGGGTTGTTTGACATTTGCTTCTCCAGGGATACATTCCCCAGGTAGATGTTTCTAAAATGCATAGTCCTCTATTATCCAGCCTTCCACAAACGAGCTCATTAAGGCAGAAGAGTATAAAAACACCATCACCATGTCCCAGCTCGGGCACCCAGCGTGGCACCCCCCAGGGATGCACATGGGAGAACAGCACTGAGCCACGGGGGATTTGCAGCACACGGCTGTGAGAATTCAGTGAGGCTTGTGTCTTCCTTCCAGCATCCCTCACAGCCACTTCCAATATTTCCATGGCTTTTAGGGACAATGGCCTGCCTGCAACTCAGGCATAGGACCCATTGGATTCCAGTTTGGTCCTCAAATCTGCTGCAAAATGGCTACCCACCAGCAAAATACTATTTTTTGCAGTATTTTCCTTCATCTGAAGTCCTGGTGCTGTACCCACGTCGTAGCAGAGCTGTCCTGCCGTGCACAGAGCACGACCCAGCCCACGTCTGGCTCGGGTGATAAGCAAGGTGAACATCCCAAACCTCCCCCCCACAGCACAGGCATTTTAGAACAAGCTCTGCTGCTGCACAACTGATGTTAAAGGGATTTAATTCTATTTAAAACTCTACCCTGCCTCCACTACAGGGAACACTGAGGAGAGAGCTCAGATCACACAGACAAGAGGAGAAAAGTAATCGGAAGCTGTGCAAGCCAGTCACTTTATCTTCCTAATTATCAGCTTTAACCCCATTATTGCTTAAATAACACCAGTAGTGGCATTTTCTGGGAGGCAGTGACTTTTCTACAGCCAGAGGAACACAGCCCCAGCCTGGAAAGATTCCTAGGGCTGGCAGGATTCAGATCTGAACAGTGACTGGGGCACAAAACAATCCAGTCCAGCTGAATGCGGTCAGCGTGCCAGGGAAGGAGCCGGGTTATTTGCTATGAGAGGAAAACCCAACGCAGGGCCAGCCCTTGAGAGCAGTTTTGCTTTGCAAATCCCCCTGGTGTCTCTCCCAAGGCAGACCCGGGCCGTGCTGGGTTGTTGATTAAGCGACTGCATGTGCTGCTCCCAGTGCCTCTGCTCTCTGTTCACCATATTGCAATGTGCTGCCATGGAAATGATCATTCCCTGGGTGGTATTTGCTGTTGCTGCCGCGGTCAGAGCAGGGTCTTGTTTATTGGGAAGTCACTGCCTCTCCTGCCACGCCAGCACCGGAGGTTGGGATGGGATCTGGGGACACTCCACGCTGACTGCAAGAGCTGGGAGCTGCACAGCCAAGTCTGCGTCTGCGGAAAGCGCTTCCTTCCTCGGGTATTTACTTAGAAGTGTTTAATAAAACCATGGAGCTCTTTTTCACCAGGACACAGCGAATCTGTCAGGCTCAGCCACGCAGCCTTTTGTTCCACGTGGCCTCGTCACGCTGCGTGCATTTAATAAGCATCCTCAGACGCCATCACAGGGGGGTTTCCCCCAGCGTGTCCTTGTTGATTTAATTGTCGGGATTACGGTCACCTCGTGGGAATAGTGCTGCATGCAAGCAGCAAGGTTGGGTCCCCCCACTCTAGCGTGCTCACTCTCTGTGCTTCATCGCAAAAAAGTCTTCTCTTTCCCCCTTCCTCCCCCTTGCTGATGTGCTCAGACCTGAAAAATCAGTGGTGTAACACAGCCCAAACACAGCACCCTCTGGACCCCACCTCAGGCAGGGCTGGAGCCATGAGTGGGGCTGGAAATTTGGGCTGGGGTAGTATCCAGTATCCCACACTTTCACTTTTGGATGGACATTGATGCAGGAGCTGAGAAGGGAAGGAAACAAGCAGGGGAGGGGCTGAGCTGAGCCAGGCGGCAGATCCTTGCCTCTCTCCTTCCCTTCCCAGGGCTGGATGAGGTCCCATATAGGGTCTACTCATACTTCAGGCTTCACCAACCCCCTTTCTCCTAGTGCATCGCTAAACCCACACATCCATCCATCTGGTCCTGCCATCTTCATGGCCAGCGTTCCCCCCCAGACCCGTTGGCTTGTGAACATCCCCCCCTTTCCACACCCACCCATGCAAAAGCAGATGAAGGTGCTCCAAAAACAACTGACCGTGCAAGTGAGGAATCTGGCGCTGGAGATGGCAGCAGCAAAGGCAAACAGCCTCTGCCCAACAGTGAACTCACTGAGCAGAGCACACAGAGCCTGTACTTTGTGCATTTCCTGTGAAAAAGCCAAGTTTTGCTAAGAGCTTTCTTGTGCCAAAGCAGGGAGTCGGTCAGCAGAGGAGTGGTGAATCCTCAAAGCCTAGGATGGAGAAGGAGCATACCCACAGATGAGATTAATTATATCCACTACAAAAATAGTGGCTATTTTAAGGTTAATGCTTAAGTGATCTGACTCAGTCAGAAAAAGAGCCAAAGAAATTATTGGCATCACTGCTGGCTGCTCCACCAGACAAGCTGTGGTCACTGCTGGCACAGAGAGCCACCAAAATAGTTGCTTTTTCAAGGGGTTTTGGAAAAAAAAAAATTAAAAATGCCAGTAAAGTGAGTTCAATGTTCTGAACCACCCAGCCACAAAGAGGGAACGCAGAAATGCATCAGCCAGTCCTGGGGACGTCCTCGCCTATGACTCGGCTTCCCAGGCATCCCCCTAATCTCTGTTACGACAATTGTACATACGTGTACGATTTCAAGACTGCAAGCAGCTTTAAATGGGACTTCACAGCTTCGAGGTCATCAACCAGGGCGTTCCTGAAGCTCTTTTAAGCTTGACAAGATGCAAGCAGCACTGTTCTTGCTTTGCCCCTGGTTTCACTGTGGGCCACAGCAAACACAAAGCACTGTCAGTTACCATCATAATTGTTTTGATAACTGAGCTATATACAGCTAAGTAAGAAAGCCTCAGAAATCAAGATTTATAACCCAAAACACTCTGAGGCTTGAACTCTAGCAGCCCTGCTGGCTGTCACCATTATAAATTAATTTCAGATAGCACAGAATTTTATTGCCAATATATAGCATGGCTTTAGAAAAAACGTAACAGAGACCAAACATAGCAGGTTTTTGGGTAAACGGCAGCAGGGACAGTGCCCTGCACCAAGGAAACACAACTGCAGATGTTGAAACGATGGTGAAACACAGGGGAAGGTCTGGAAATCTGCACAACTGTGCCAATGCATGTACAGCTGTCTCAAGACTGACATGCAGCTGACACGCTGAGCGTTAAATTTGCTACACTATTAATTTCTCTGTTAAATTCTAGTTTGTTTTTTTTTTTAAAGATTATATTCTCTTTACAGCCTCTGGGGCTGTAATTGTTATGCTAATGTAGGAACCTGGAAAGGGTGGCTGTGGTGAACTCATCAGCTGCTCTCCCATGGTTGCCTGTCGTGTGCAGTGAGCAGTTGGCTGAGACAAAGCCAAGCAGGAGGAGGTGTTGAGATCTTCCTCCGTGGCACATCACAAATCACAGCTGGCAACTGGGAAACTACCTTCTTTTTCTGTTCCTGCCATGTTCAGCCTGCGGCACAGAAACCGCAGAGCTCAGCCCAGCCGCCTCAAGCCTTCAAACGAGGCTGGGTACTAGGAGCAGGCAGTGCCTTTGTTCAGGGACAGAAAATAAAAGACGCCTCGTACCGACAACCAAGCAAGTGCTGCGCAGTCGTGTCCGTGTGAGGTAAGATCACAGTCGCACAGGTAGCGGCAGCTTTTTGCAGCAAAGATGCCCCACAGCACACACCAACCAGGAGGGGCTGGACTTGGTTACCTGAGCATCATTCACCAATTCTGCTGCCCAGCTTCAGCTGATATTTTTACTCAAAAAAACCCCAAAACAAAACAAACACCCAACCTCTGTGAGAAGTGTCTCTAAAACTGCAAGACTGGTGTTTGGAGCAGAATAAAGCTTTTTTAAAAATATATATATACACCTAAGAACCTTCAAAACAAAGGGGAGGTGTGATGCTGCCAGCTGCCTCCTGCCCGACTCTTTGCTCTGCAGGTAGCTCAGTGTCCCTTCAATGGTGAGCTGTGAGCAGGCACAGGGGAACTGCTGTGCTGGCGGTGTTCACTCCATGACCCCCACAGCAGTCAGCCTCTTTCATTGCTCGTAAGTCACCTAAGATCTTCAGCTTCTCAGTGCACGAAGTCTGTCTGCTGTGTGCACCACCCCACCATGGACACTGTCATGGAGCAGCCCAAGGAGCTGGTCACTGCTGACCTGGTCTGGTTTTAAGATTAGACACAAGCCTTTTGAGAAAGCTCTGTAAGCAAACTGCACTGTCAGCAGTGATGGCTGTCCACCCAAACTCCACCTTGCAATCATTAAATTCAAAACAAAAAACCCCAAACACAGCCCCCCAAAAACAAACAAAAAACCCCAAACAAACAAAAAAGCCCAAACAAACTCAAAACAAACAAACTATTCATACATAGAAAATCATCCTGCACCTATTTTGTAAATTTCACTGCGGTAGGAGGTTGCACTGTCGCCTCCCACAAGGCTGCTCCCATTCATGGTGATACATGAGCATTGTGTTCTTGGTAAATCCCAGCAGATATTTCTGCTCAGTTTTTGCAGTATCAGTTAAAACTCTGACTTACCAACCAGGAATACAGATGAGGGCACATACCTACCAGTTTCGTTTTAATGTAGTACTTTTATGTTCCTCCTATGGAGCAGCCAAGCTCACTCAAGGCATCTACAAGGTTTAGTAGTAAAACAAAAATGAACCCCCAAACCAGAAATTATGCATGCAATATACTTCACACAGAGATAAGCAAATGGAAAAAGACTGAGTCAGGCATTCAGTCCAGCTCACAGCCGATAAGGGGTCGTTCCCTACCGTGTACTTAGCAGTGATTTGTCCAGTCTAGTGCTGATTATCTAAAACAACGCAGAACTGCCTCCATTTCTCCAGGGAGATTGTTTGCAGCCAAACCCATCTCATTGGCAGAAAGTTTCTCCTAACATCTTGTTTTCCTCTGCTTTCATTTCATCTCACCCCTCCGCAGCTCAGGCCTTGAGCCACACTAATTAATTCCCCACCCGTTTCTGCGGTTTCCCTCCGTGCAGCCATTTTGTAGCGTGCGACATCGTCTTGGCTCTCTCTAATCATCACTTAGTCGGGCTTAGAGCTTTGATTCCTGTAATCTTCTGTCACTGCCCAATTCTCTCCTCTCAGTCACTGCAGCTGTTCTTTGTAGCCCCTCCAATTTGGCTACCACCTCTTGGTATGAGATCCATCCCCAAATGAACAAGTTTGGCTTCTCCCAGGAGGTGTAGATCAATACCTTCACAGCCGCGCCGGGTGTGGGATTCCTCCCGACTTCACAGAGCTCCTGCAGAACAAAGCACCCTGAGTGGCTCAGGGAAGGAGGCAGCTGAGCACTAACATTTGTCCTGCAGTAAGCGATAGGTGCATACACATTTTTTTGGGTGACAGGCTACCAACGGGCTATTGAGCCACTCTACAAAAATGACTTGGGATTGAAGACAAAGTCAGCACCTTAGAACAGTGTCCTCAGGGACAAAAAACCCCAATATACTTATCCTTGCCAGAGGATAACCCTAACTGAAACCCTAACCCTAATGGTGTGTGGGGTCGAGGATGTACCAAGGATGGCCCAGATAAGAAAGGTGAGGAAGGAAGAGATATTGATGGAGTGCCGCGCTCCCCTTGGCCTGCCTTTTCCAGTGACAGTGTCCCTGGAGCTGTAGGCTTTGTAGATCTCTGAACCCTAACCCTAACAGCTGCCTGAGACCGCGGCTGATGTCCCAAGTAGGATGGGTGGGCAGGATGAGAAAAGTGTGGAAGGAGCAAGGTTGGAGCAGTGCCGTGCTGCCCTTGGCCTTCCTTTTCCAGTGCCAGTGTCCCTGGAGCTGTAGGCTTTGTGGATCTCTGAACCCTAACCCTAACGGTGTGTGGGGTCGAGGATGTACCAAGGATGGCCCAGATAAGAAAGGTGAGGAAGGAAGAGATATTGATGGAGTGCCGCGCTCCCCTTGGCCTGCCTTTTCCAGTGACAGTGTCCCTGGAGCTGTAGGCTTGGTGGATCTCTGAACCCTAACCCTAATGGTGTGTGGGGTTGAGGATGTATCAAGGGTACCGCTCCTCTCATTGAGGATGCTGGATTATCTCTTACCAAGCTCAGTGCAATCATCCCAAGAAGGAGTGGTAAAAGGAACTTTAAGCCATCCTCTCCACTTCAATCCTCATCTATTCCACCTACCACCACTGTAACTGCCTCACCTTGCTCGCCTCTTTATTTTTTCAGCATGTATTATGTCTCAGCCAACCCACTAAAAATATTCTACAGTGGAGAATAGTCAGAACAAAGCAGTATCACCCCAAGTTACATTATTTTCCATGGAAAAGAGGGGAGAAAAGAAATAGGTTACACATATTGTTATTAAGACACATGAAAGCCCTTGTCTCTTAACTGAGGACCCCAATATCAGGATCAGCTGTGCCAATACAAGCCGTGTTATTACCTCTTCTGCACAAAGCAATTTGTTTTTATTGACCATTCACTATACAGGGCACTACAACACGCTCCTGCTCATCAGAGTCTGTCAGTCAGAAGGTAAAGTAAGGTGAAAGCAAGATTTAAAGAGAAGGCAGCTCGTTGCAGTCATGAAGATAATCTTGCTAGAGCACGAGCATTGAAAGCAGACAGCTTGGACTACAACAAAGAGCAGCAAATGATCAAGACAGCTCAGAATTTCAGACACTAGAAAAAAAATCCTTAAAGCTCGTAGAATAATTTACCACCCCTGGACAGAAAAACACCTACAAACCTGCATCTAAACACAGCACACTGAGAAAAGCTTTGTTAGGGCTCTGGTTTTGTTTATTCTCCCTGTGTAAGCCTACCAGACAATCTTCACTTACAATAACCCTTAAATACTAGGAGCTCTGTTACAATCAGCAGCTTTTTCTTTTTCTTTCTCCCTGGAAAAGCCAGTCAGAAATCAGTATTTTTCCCACATAACCTACACTTGGTCTCAATCTCAAGTGAGTCTTCCCACAGTTTAGTCCCACTCTGCACACCCCTCCCCATATATTTCACCCGTCATCACAGCTGAGCGGTTTTTTGGCCCAGTGCAGCTCACTCCACTGGAGCACTGTGTGCTCACAGCAGGGACAAGTTTGGCAGCTGCCACTTTACAGGGGAATGTTTTAAGGCCAAATACACATTAGACAGAAAATGTAGAGGAGGTTTAGTTTGGAGAAACCAAACACCCAAGAAGAACCTGCATGAAATAGACATAGGCTACCCCCATACAGCAGCCATCCATCACCTTCAGCACATTCTACAGCAGGGTATTACTAAGTCCAAAATCCAGGTACTTTTCACAGTTTAGTTCCCTGGTAAAACACCATTTATAATTTAGTTCTCTGGTAAAACACCACCCACCCAGAAGCTTGAGGCAATGCAGAACTGGCTGCTTGGGATTTGCAGGGTAGAGAACACAAGCTATTTTTACCATTACTCCTCCATGGTAGGATAAAAGCTACAAGCTAAACTGTAAGAAACATCGTGAAGACCTACATTTTCTGATGAAGGACATATGCTGTTGGGGGGCAGGGGATTATCAGGAAGAGCACTTCCCAGAAATACTTTGCCTTCCTCATCCCTGCTAACCCAAGCAGTTTGCAGAAGTGAAACGTATGGTTAGATCCTGACATCTCAGGAAGAGAACAACTACAAGAGTCCCAAATCACCCTCGGTCCAGCCTAAAACAAACAGGTTGAGGACCTGCCCCTTTGAGATAATGTGGCCAGATCCACAAAGGATATTACTGAAAACACAGGTTTCTACCCTTAATTTGTATCTGGTCACCAAGGTTCAAAGCACCATCTCCTCGTTCTCCCTAGCAGTTCAGAAGGAGAAAATGAGATGCATTCAACTTCTTTCTGGTCAACCTTTATTTTACATGTTTGCATCACAGCAGGGAAACCAAGTTACACAGACCATCCCGATTTGTATCTACCTTGCTTCTCATCAAGTAACCTTTGTTGTTCTTTTAATAAAGTTTAAAAAATACTGAAAAAAATCCATTTGTACATCTGAACATGAACTGAGGAATAGGATATCTACAGGTCACCAAAAACTCTGGAACCGGACCTTTGCTGTACAGAAAAATCTTTTTGAGTTCTTGTGGAGGTCATTTATTAAATGAATTCAGAGCTACATTGTACAAGGTGCCCTAAAGCTGCTTAATGATACAAGAGGATCTAGAATTAATTATTAATAGTTACTAAAGGGAAAGGGAAGCTATTTAGACCCATACTCTGTTTTGACAGAACAGGTACCAGCCCAACACTCCAGTATCCTAGCTACAAGACAGAGTGCTTCTGATAATGTGGAGGTCGGGCTCTACTTTATTACACAGAGAGCAGAACACCGAGTGAAATCCCACAGGGAAATATTTATTAAGAATTGTCCTTTCTACAGGATCACTGCAGTCAAAATATAAATGGGTTCTTGAGCCAGTCAACCTACAAGGAGTGACTCTTTTCTCAGCCACTTTCTTCCATTACCATCACTTTACATGTAAGTATCTCAGTGTTTTTCTTAAATCCCGTTCCAGCCACTTGCAAGTACATATCGTGCAGAGTTCTTACAGGATCATTGTTATATCCAAGCGATAAACTACAAAGGGGAAAAAAATACACAGCTTCCAAATATTGTTAACTAAAAGCGATTAATAAGCCCGAAACAGCATCGTACCCGCTGGCTACAAGAAAAGCCAGATTAATCCAATTTAGAACAAAGTTTTCCAGCAAGTCAGTCCCAGGAAACACAAAGAAACGTGGGTCAAGTGTCTCTGGGCAGCACCACCTCGGTTTACAGGAAACATCCAGGTTACTGAAGTCACACACAAGGTCACAGGTTTTAGATAGTGTAAGTCCCATTATGTTTCAAATATCACTGCACCTTCTTCCAGCTCCTGCAGACCACAACTCTACACTCTTGTTACAAGGCGAAAAATGGGGAAACATTTTACAACTGAAGTGGAGGTCATAACACAGAATTAACAAAAGAAATTTGCTTTAATAATCATCTCTTAGGTGTCATGACAGGTAGACTGAAGGAGAAAGGGTTTCTTTCTCTTCAATACCTGCACTTCTACCCAATTATTTTATTAACAGTTAAGCAACTTTAGTTCTCAGATGTCAACAGAACATACAAATACCCAATATTTGCTTCAAATGCAGCCAGGCAATTTTCAGAGACAACAGAAAACCTCTTTCTTGTGAATTTGATTGTCACTGGCCAGACTGCATTTCTCTTCTCCAAGAGGAGTATACTGTAATGAATAAAAGACTTAACGTGCTAAAAATGTTCCACTGGACTTTCACCAAATGTGCACACTGGAGTGATTAGGACATGCCCTGTCCTGGCCAGAAAGAATGTTACAGTGCTTAAGGATACATGGTGGATGCACACTCATGCTAGAGAGTCCACTTAGCTTAGAAAAATATATCTTCCACGTTACTAGCTCCAAGACAAAATACTGCAATGCAGCAGATTTTTACAACATGCTCCCAGGGTATGCCAGCGTGGAAATCCAGGAACAGGGCACTCAGCTGGAGAGAAACACTGAACAATGCACAGCACAGATCATGACATGCTGAGTTAGATGACAACATGAAAGAGCATCTTAAAAGGACAGTGTGTGGCTTCTTCAACTCAAACTGCTACAGTTTGAGCAAGCAGCAGCAGCGTTCCAGATGACCCCATTATGTCTGTCTTTCTTTTAGTACATCTCTTGATGAAGCATCAAGGAAAACACTTTCAAGCCTGAAGAATGCAAGAGTCTGGCAATTGCACTGCAAGGAGGTTTCCTATGGAAGACAGCTTGCTGAACAGTTCCAGCAGGAAGGAGAGCAGCAGTGGCATTTGCATGTCATCATCAATAGGGATTTATTGGGGCATAACCTGCATTACAACCGAAGCCTGAACCGATCGCATTTTTGTCTGCAGAGGGTGCCAAGTACTCCACTGCAGCAACAGACCTGAGCACATCCACAACCTTTGTTCTGAATTGCACCAGACCTGCCTTTCCAGGACTCCTGTCATTGCACTGCTGTGTACTCACAGGGTGATCCTTTTCATTGCTCACTTCAGTAAAAGGCAGAGATAGGGAAGTTTAAGGCTGTATCCCAGAAATCTGTAAGCCACAAGCAGCTCTTCCATTTCCCCTCCTTGTGAAAGACAGAGCTTCCCACCAGACAGACAGCCATCAACACCTGAAAGGCAAGCGTTGTGATTATCCTGCCGGGTGAGCTCTAAGCTGCTGCTTTTCACTAGGAAGAGAGTCCTGCATTTGCCAGTCATGCATATGTGGGTTCGCCTTGGGAGGAAGGGGGAGGGAGTAGCCCTCCCTTTGATGCTTTGCAGTGCAGCACACACTGTGCTGCAGTCACCCTCTCCATCCTCCAGCATCCCAGCCACTGTCCAACCCATCAGACAACCCTGCAGGACAAATTTTTCAACCTCCTCCAAGGAATTCCAGAGAAAGTAGAAATTCACTTTGGAAATGGCTGCAGTGAGAACCTTCTATCACTCTGGTTTTTGACTTGTACCTCCACATTAATTTTTCTTGCTGAATGCTTGGATCTGGCTAATTACTGTTGTACTGCTGGTTAGCATCTGCATTAAGTGACAGCTGAAGTTGGTTATATAGCTAACTGCTGAAGCTCTGGTCTGAACTTGGAAAAAAGCTCTTCTGAAAACACTTTCAGAGTACTGTCATGGCTTTTCATGCCAAGACAAAAAGAAATCACCCATTTTTTGGCCTTTGACTAGACCAGTGAGCCAGGGACTTGGCAGATAAACCTACACCATACACCACTTTAGCAAAAAAAAGTGCATATAAAAAAAAGAAACCTGAGACTTAAGGTAAAAGCACTCACCAACTCAGCAGCTCCACTGATGCTGAGGTATGGAATAGGCAGCTGCTTGGAACCAGCTCAGCCCATGCTGGGATCCCAGCACAGCCTCTCATGTTTTTTGGGTGAAATGCCACACCCACCAGAATTTCACATCTCATTTGCAAAAGGTATTAACAGGTTCTAAGACAGCATCATGTCTGGATTAACACTGTTGTGTTACTTCTGTTCCCGACAGCAAATCCTTGTCCCTGACATACTTCAGTGCCAACAGACTTCAAGTCTCCAGCAGACTACTAGGAACAAAGCTTACAGCCTGTCTGAGTAGCCCTTTGGATGCAGGTAGTGACAGCTCCACAGGCACAGAATAACTGTGCAGAGGAGGAGATTTTCAGGTATTGTATTTAAGTGTATGATGAGCTGGGACTGCCTATGTTTGTTTATAGTCCAATTTCTCACACCTCAGCTACTTAATATGCAGAGGATCTCTTCATAGAGAAGGTCTAAAAGGCTCACAGGTCACCTAACAGACTTTCTAGTGGTGCAGGCTCTCTGTTTCCTTAAACACTGTATCTTTGCAAGACAATGACAGTAAAAGTCAAACCATCACTGCTGCAATTACTGTGCAGTTACAGCTGAGGAGGAAAACACAGAAGAGGACTTGTACCAAGAGAAAAGAGCTATTCTTGTGCTGTATCTGAAGAGAAACCAGTTCCAGGTATCAGGTAGATTCATTTCTGCCACTTCCATGATATACAGAACCAACATCTGGGAAAAGAAGTGGCAACTGGAGAAAACAATGCTGCTCTTCAAACTCCTTTCAGAGGTTTACAATCCCTGTTCAAGACTGAGGAAGAAGTGGTTCAACATACCAAAGAAAATGCTCTTTCTAAAGAAAAAAACCCAAAAACCTAGTGGCTAATACTCTTCTAATCAGTTGCACCCCAGAGATGTGGTCCATTCAGTAAAAAAAATAAAAATTAAAAAAATCCTAAATGATTTTGTAAAAGATGCTGGCACATGCGGAGCTCTGCAATGATGCTTATCCCTGTCACCCTGATGGAAGCACTTTGCTCAACAGCACCATATGTCAATGTCTCTATGTGAATATTAAGGCTTCAGTGGGTCAGTGATTTATACTTGATTTATTTTTCTTAAAGGTTACCCTCATTACATCAGTGAACCACTTCCATCCTCCCCCAAATTAACAATCATTTGCTATGCCTTACTACTAAAGCTACAGACAGCAGCTTGCCTTACTAACGATACCAAAGCACTACAGATAAAATGCACATGGCATTTGTAACATGTCTCCAGAGACTCCACTGCAAGTTTGCAGCTAACGGTTAACACTTCCGTATTCCCCTGCATTGAGGTTCTGGGAGCTGCAGTTGGCTGGTTTTGGTGGTAATACCATTTTGACCAGTTCAGCTCATCTCAAAACAGCAGTATCATTAATCCTACAGAGCCAGAGAGGTACAAGTAGCCATCCAGAGAGGCTAAGTAACTCAGGATAATGGTGAACCAGAGATTCAGGCTGCAGTACATTTACTAGACGGGTTTCCACTGGAGATTCCAGTCCTGTTTGTGCCAGAAAGGAGTGTCTTTTGAAATACCTTGAAAACATTTTATAAATCAGATCAAAGTGCTCTGGGTCACAGCTTGGAATTAAATGTTTAAGATGGCATGGCAGACCCCTAAAAAGCAAGCATCAGTCTTACACCTCTTGTGTACTTCTTGTCAGGTGCGTATGAAGCAAGATCAACTCCAAGAACGTGGAGAACTTGCATTAATGCCTACTGCACTATGGGCTAGTGCTCTTAATGGAGAGCAGTCACTTGCTTCCTGTATAGCAATGTATTTGAAAACCTGACACATCCAAGTGGATACCTGCATGGATAAAACAAGAAGATACTTATCAACTTTCCTACTGATGTGAGTAGTGGCAGAATTAATCTGATCCAACACCTCATTTAGTCTCTCAAATAACTGCAGTTGTTTCTGTTCATTTGTTTTGTCCAAGCTAAAAAGGAGAGTTTATAAAAAGAAAAGAAAGAATACTTACATCTTACCTTCTTTTTGCACCTTCTGACACACTTTGTAATTCCCAGTATACATGTTACATAGCAAGTGTGTGTATATATATATATGAGCGTTATATAAAATATATACTTTACATACACACTAAAAGTCTCTCTTCACATTAGTATTACACATTCTGAAGAATGCAGCTGCAAACAATTCAGAATACCTAACTGATCCAGAAAGGGGAAAAAAAGAATAAGCTACCCAAAATCCCTAGGAAAGCTTCACACTCCTTGCAGGTACCAAGAGATCCCATTTTCTCACGACCAGAGGAATAGTTACATTTCTGCACCGCTTTGCTCCCCCTAGACACACCCCACTCCGCAATTTCAGTGTTGGGAAGTGCTAGTTGCTCCCTTGCCACTGAGAGTAATATTAATAAATTAAAAAAAGTTTCTCTGAAAGTGCTGCCTTAGTCCAGTCCATCATGCTGTGCTTTCCCACTCGCCTCGTGGCTCTGCTAAACCATTCACCACTTTCTTGACCTTCTTCATGCCCTCCATTACTCCAGAAGTCGTCACCCTGGAACAGAAGGGAGAAACATCAGAAAACAGAACTTGAACTGTAACAACCATTTCACCCATACCCCAGGTTCAATTTCCTAGATGTATCAAATCACACTTCACCAGTGTCTCTCTAGCAAGACCCAGCAGTCTCAGTGTTTGGCCTTTCCTGTTGCTACCATTTGCAGGCCAAGTATCACCCTGGACACAACACCGATGGGTGGTGGAAGCAAGGCTGTTGTACCCGAGAGTCTCAAGGCTCTCCTCATCTATCATTAAACTAAATGAGCAAATAATATTTGCTCATACTTCAAAGATGATAGCAAGGATGGTTAAATGGTTAAAAGGGGTGTTTATTTGCTAAAGTTTGAGCAGCTTGCTTAAAAAACATTTTGCTATACAGCTGAACACCCTTAATTCTGTGAACTAAATACTTTCTTCTGCATTTGCAATGCTTTTAATAGGTACAACATATTATACAAATGCACACACAGTGGACAGTGCCCCAAATGAATCTTACTAGTTCAACGCACACCAACTCCTGTTAATAGCAAAATTACTCTATGAGCAGCAACAAAACCAAAGAGAGAGGTCATCCAAGTCTGGATTTGTCATGGCAATCTGACCATTGAACTATAAAGCCTCATAATACCATTCAAACATTAGGCAGACTGAAGTGTTTATCCAGCCAGAACAGCACCACTGCGCCCAGCACTACCTTGGCTACCCCACAAGCTCTTCAGCCCAGTAGCTTTCTCTGGTGCTATGCAAAACAGGTTGTTCGCATGCACAAGACATTCGCTTTATTCTTTTGCACAATATGACTCTCATTCCATACAGGTATTTTTTTTTTCCCCCACAAATGTGCTATAAAGGTTATTTTGGATGCTGAAAGTAAGAGTGCCAATAGCTCAATGCATTCACAAGGGATGCCTGGAAGCATACATAAACCTGTCCTGTTCAAAGATGCCGCTGTCAGTCTTTGTGTGCTTTCATCTGCTGTTTACCATGTAAGAATACTTTATTTGATCAGACTAGCTAACAACATTTTCACACTATCACCCAAGAGGAGAAATAATCTTCAGATATGCTCTTCTGATAGATGCTCTTCTTTTAGTTCCACATTAGGCATCAGCTTCTGTTCATGTACTGTAAAAATAATTTACTCAAAATGGTGTATTCAGTGTCTCTCCAGTGGCTGCAGTACTGGGATTGTCAGTGGTTCAGACCCTTTAGAGTAGGCCTAGAAGAGCTTGTGTTTAAGGGAACAGGGAAAGGGTCAGAAGAGTACAGATCAAATAGCAACTTGATTCCCTATTGAAATTGGAAAAAAAAAAAGAGAAAAGAAAATCAAGCAGGTTGCTTAAAGGAGAAAGATGGAATTGGTAAACACTTGCCTGGAAGAAATCACATTACAAAGAACATGTAGATCTCGTAAGTTCTCCCTGTTGACAAAGGTTTTCCCCACAGTCACAGAGGGAAAAAAACTGGGGAAATATGAGCTACACAAAACCATCAAAGTAGATGCATAACTAATTGGAAAAGCATGCATTGAGATGTACTTAATGGTTTCCTGTCAAAAATGAAAGAACACTGAGTGTGGTTCCAGAGAGGTCTGTCCTGGGTTCACTTCTACTCAGTGTTTTCAGTAATTGCCTGGGTAATGGAATAGGGAACTTGCTTATTAAATCTGCAGAAGACACTAAGAGCTACACATTTGAGAACAGGGCTAGAATGCAGAAGGATTGTGGCAAATCAAAGTAATGGTCTGAAAAATATGGGACAATGCAGCAAGACACTTACTAAGTTTACTCTTCAGAAATAATCAACTTGGTAATTACAGAGTAAGCAGTTAAGTATCAGTTCTTCAGGGAGGAGCTGATGATTACAGTGGACTACAAACCAAAAACGAGCCGCTAACATAGCAATGCCACAGCAGACACAATGGGATACATAAATAGGTGTTCTGCACATGCACAACACCAAAGTAGTCCTAACACTTGACTCACAGCTAGGAAGATCCCACTTAGCATGTGGTCCAGATTTTAGCACTGCACTTTAATACAATTACAAACTCATTATACACCAAGACAATGACAAAAAATGATCAGAGGTTATGGCTAAGAGGAAATGATCCATTTTCACGGAGGGAAAGGACAAACAGCTACACAGTGACATTGCAACCAGAACAAGTCATGTCATTTGTTACCAGAGAGGTTATTTACTGTCCCTGCCCTGCAACGATAGCAAAGAACAGAGATTTCGGAGTGAATTCCTCAACAGTGAAAGTCAAAGACTATCTGATGAGCACTGTTCTTGTCCCATAACAAGTAGATGACACAGCTCTTGAGTCTTCATTTTCTCAGATTGTTTGTACACAATGGGCAATTCCTCTCCCTCTCAAAATCAGTTTAGCCAACATGTTTCAGTGCCCAGTCAAATAAGGGTATCAGCACTGAGACCAAGCACACTGCAATTCTCACCATCTCTCTCCAGACAGAGTTGTTGTGGCTGTCAGAGGGATACCTGTCACAAACGAGACACAAAAGGAGTTCCCCAAACACTACACTGGCACAGAAACTGAAGTTTTCACACCCCAACCTCCCCCCACATTGTATCCAAGGTATCAAGAGATGGCGAAGCATTCCAAAGCATTTTCAGCTCTCCACAGTGGTGGATCTCAGTTCTCTTTTCTCCTGTTTTTTGTTTTACTGTTCCAACAAGACACACTGCGATACTGGCAGCAGTCAGCCTTTACAAGCTCTTGCAAACTGGAGTGAAAACTGATCAGCCATTGAGCGAAAAAGTTGATCTCTGCGTGGGAAAGATGCATTAAGGGGAAGAAAATCACTTCTAATGAAGAGCATCATGAATCAGTCTGCCGTGAAGCACAACCTGAGAGAAAGCAGGGAAAAGCAACCAACCAGGACTTCAAATCTCAGCACAGAATAAGCTGCCTCATGATACAGTGAGAAACTCCAGATCCCAAGGCATGAGCAAAAGGTAGGTCAGTGTTACCACAACAGTTCACTATGTTGAAGCTGTTTTGGGTGTTAAGGAAAAAACAAAATCAAGTTTCCATGCACTCAGTAAGATGGATTTACTGAATTGAGAACAAAACCATTAACGGCTTTTCCTGCAGTTCCTCCTGCAGTGGAACTATCTTAACCCCACACGCACGCATGAACATCATTCTCAACCAAGATCTCTAGAAGAACACTTTGGTACCTAACATTTAAAGCAAACTTACAGAGCTAATTAAATAACTTACTGCAAGAGAAAACAAAACAAAACTGCTTCCTTTCCCTTTCCTCACCCCACCTCATCTACCGTACTGCTCATATTTTTGTGTTCATGCCCCAGAATGGCATTAGGACTGGAAGCCTGACAACTCTTTCTGCCAAGTGTGGCTGCACCTTTTCAAGTAGAGTACTTTAATCTAATAAACTGTCAGTGACAAGGCCACATACTGACAGAACGGGCTCAAGAGGCTGTCCAGCACAGAATACACAGAAAGCCACTTTGTTGATGATGAATGGCTATCGACCCTTCTTGAAAAAGAACAGACTGGTCCCTAGTGCAGGTTTAGTCACACTCTCCTCTCCACCAGGACAACTTCTATTGAGTCCGGTATAACTGAAGAGAAAGTCCTGGAACATTTTTGGATGCTGTCTCTCAAGACAGAGGCATGTTAGTTGAAAAGACTTCTTACAAGTTACCTTTGCTGTCCTTGATTTACATTTTATTTTTGAGAGTTACAAGGATTTACAGAGGGAGGATTTGTGCCTTATGTTGCTTCTGTCACAGTCACCTAGTCTTTGGATTTTTCTTGAAACTTCACAGATTTCCAAACTGTCCTTAGCAATATTTACATTTACTGCCAGACTGAACTTGCACTGCATGAAAACAGGCATAAACTAGAGAGCTGCACTTAAAATGTCCCATTTTTCACTGGAAGACAAGCAAGTCTGGAAAGTAGGCTTGGTGACCTCATGGCTCTCCCCTCTGTTGGCTCATAGAAATGTTCAGTCTAAAACTGAATGCTTCTGCAGCAAATGTTTTAAAGAGCCTGATTTTAACAAAAATCCTCTGGGACAGGAAAACAACCATAAAACCTGGCAAAGAGACATGGCAGAACACGATGAAGTTTGAAGTTTGTAGGCTTTTAACTCCTGCCATAGCCTCTGAAGACAAGAGGGTATTTATCACATGAAGGACAAAACACATTCACACAATGGTTAGTCAGGATGCTGTCAGGCACTTAGTCACTTGCTCAAATAAGCCTTGATATTTTCCCCCCACAGAAACAACATTTAATAGTTATAAAAGCAGAAATATGACCAGCAAGACCAAATCAACAAGAAATTTAATACACTTTCTGTGACAGGTGAAGCACCACAATGAAAGGGTATAATACACCATGCTTTTCAAGTAGGTGCAAACTTAACCTCCCTGATGCAGCTGGGGAAGGAAGAACAAGACCCTCTGACAGATTACACCCTGCCAAGTGCCCAATTGGAGTAAAACTTCTGGTGAATCAGTTGAGAAAAATTCAAGCAAGGTTAAGGGGAACAAACCCACAAGGCATAACAATAGAAACTCTTAAGGCAAAGAGCAAAATGCCTCAACTAGGAAAAGGCTCACAAGGAATTCTGATCCACTAGTCTGTGTAATGTTTATTTCACTATGGCGAGATGTAAATCACGTAATTAGTTCATTAAACCTTCCCCAGCTTATTTCTGGCATATTCTCCTAAAGTTAGCAGCTTCTCCAATTTACTGAAATCATTAAATATGAAAGGTGCCATTAGTCCTAAAAAAAAAATAATCAAGTAATAACTTGCTAAGCATGTAATGTGAAGTTGGAATTCATTTTAACAGGAAAAAGGGGAAAAAGCTTGTTTCTGTACAATCACAAATCCTGACACATCTTCCAGTTCAGACAGTGCACTCCTGATGTGGATTTTATTTACCATCTTCCCAACTGAAACCAGTTTTTGACATAAACCATTTAAACAGCTTTAAGTTATAGTGATTTTAAGGTCACTACCCACTAGTTGGATTCCACTTGCAACAATGACAAATTTTATGGACCCAAAGCAAAAATAGCGAAGCATTTGGAAAGATCTTTATTATTAGAGATATTTCTGAGAAATTAAACTCCTTGCATGACATTTCAGGCTGGATTCTACCTCAAACCTCCTTGTAGCAATTTCCCAATATCAGTTTCTTTCTGAGCCAACTATGAGGACAAACACATTCTGAATTTTTTTGTCCCCATAATAAAAATTAGAGTGTATATTTGTTTGCATCCAGGATCGGGTACAGGAGTTTTGCCAAACTGGAAAAGTTTTTAGGAACAGGCTTCTGAACTTGCACACAAATTGCAATTATGCATGAAGTGTGTAACTACCAAAGAGATTAGGTTAGCTCTGCTCCTACTAACTCAGAGTTTGCAGCAATTATAGCTGTATTCAACATTTCTAGCATGCTGCATTTCTTAAGGTGGTTTCTATTATAGATTTGGAAATGCCACTCATTTTTTAAGTCCTCAGAAAACCACTGTAAAGAAAATGACAGTGAGTTAAGCCAAGTCCTACTTTCTCCAGACTAACTCAGGTCCTACTGCATTTGCCAGGCCTCATGGTTCAACAGCAAGGAATAAAACAAGGAAGAGTACTGGTAAAAATCAACAGGGAAGGGTATTGGTAAAAATCCATCTCCTCAGCTCAGTGTTACTTAAAATAAATTTTTGCAAAGCTATAGGCTGAATGTCATGGTAGAAGGGACCGTAACATGATTTATGTTCTGTAGACTGGTAGTTTGTTTTTTTAATTAAAATACAAAGCATTAATGACAGTCTGTAAGGCTCACTGGTGTTCAGCAACACAGACTAAACACAGAAGCTTTTTTACGTTATATTTCCATGGGCATCTTTTTGCCTCATGAAAAGTTTTACCAGCTTATTCCACACTACTGCAATATCCAGCTCAGAGGCTCCTGCGTGTATCGCAAATCTCTTTGGTGGTTTAACACACACCAAATAGACACCTTATCTTTAAAGGTGTGGGAAGATTCTAATCTTTTTCAAAGAAGGATTGAAAGAGATTAAAGTAAACTAGTTTTAAACATTACATTTTTTCAAATCAAGTGAAGAGGTAAAAAAAAAAAAGGGGGAAAGGGGTTCTTACACAGCTTCCATCTCCAAGTCATCCTCATCGTCTTGAGAAAGCTGTAGATAAGGGTTGTCTGACGCTGGACGGAACTTGTACCCAGTGAGGACAAAGAACACAAGTGTGGCCATTTCATCCAGCAGCTGCAAGTGAAAAATACAAGATTGAAGTTCAGTCCTGTAATCCTTCATGGTCGTGAAACATTTCTCCTCATACATAAGGTTCAAGGTTTAATGGCAAAGAAGACTGTGCCACAGCAGAAATAAAGCAATTCCTGTCCTGTTATCATTAATCCCAGGCTAAAGGCTGTCAAGCCCTTTGTTCCTTCAGCTTTCCCTGTCACTTTAAATACAGTTACAGTTCTAGCCATCACTCCAGTGCTTTTAAATAACTATGTCAAGACTTGGCTTTTAAATTGGGGGGTCAAGGCCAGGAAATCATCCCTAGGTTGTTTGGTATTTTCAACAGTTAATGTATTCCAAAGACTCCCTGCACAGTTACTTGGATTATATGTTAAGAAACCAAGTACTTAAAAGTCACTAGGCAAATAAAGCCTATTTCACTGGCTCCCCAGGGCCTCAATTACACAGGGCAAACCTGACTAATTTTTTTCTCCTTTGTATGTTCTTGATTAATTTCCTTCATACATTTTTAAATTGAAAGTCTGTAAATCAATAATGCAATTACTTTCAGACATCTCATGTATAATCCAGGAGCCTTGCTGGACAAACATAAAACTAAAAATATATTCCTGCCACCTTAGGCATATCAGTAATAAAAATCAGGAGGAGACAGGTGACAGTACCATGCTTTGAGATGTTCTACTATAGCAAGAGGAACAATTTATGGAATTTTTATTTTGGTGCGGTTATATTTAATAAGAGTAATAAGAAAAAAATATAAAGGAATGGATGTATTTTCCTCTGCTGGCAAATACCTGGTACAGCCACTTCCACTGGAATGGAACAGCAATCTTTATGAGAATTGCAATGATCCGTGTGAAGTAAATGTAACACACAATCTGGGAAGGAAAAGGAGAAAACATGATGAGAACAATAGCACCATCCTTACAGAACCTCTTTTTCCAGAGAAATAGTTCAAGCAATTCCCAGACAACTCATTATATCAGACTAGCCTTGTTATGTTCCTCAATAAACATGGAAGATACAGTCTGAGGGCTCTACTGCTTGTTGAACATCCAAATTATTCAAGCTACTGCTAACATATTTAAGTTACAGCACAAAATGTTTTAAATATTAGGATTCTGTAGAACTTGAAGAATCATGATTGCAATGTATTACTCTTACCACTTATAAGAGTCTGAAATGAGGCCGCTGGAAATCATTAAGAAGCCTATGCTCTCTTGGGAGGTAGGCTCTTGGCTCCCACTAACTTAATCAGAAACTGCACACATGCATCTCAAGGCACCATTTGGTCCCAAGTTTAATTTTTAGTAAGTTTACAGTACGTTATTCAAGTCTATCAATTCAACTGGCAGCTCAAGCTGTCTCCAGAGGAAACCAGTAAGTGTTACAAATAGCTAAAATCAATTTAAAGATAGGCAGAAAGGTGCAACCACTAGGAAAACGAGGTAAGTTGCTTTGAGGATTGCAACCCAGTTGACCAAAGTGCCAAAGCACAGCACTGCCACAGAATTAGGAACATCTCCACCACATCCACCAGCTATAGTAGCTTCCAACAAGTAATCCATCAAAAGGCTTTAGCAGCTTCTAAGCGCTCTGTACGCATGCACACAGGTGTTTGACTTACCATGACATAGTAGTGTCTGAAAAGCTTCAGCTTTGCTAGGTTAATGGCAGCTATTAAGAGAACACAAAAGTCCATCAGAATATTAACTAAAATGAGACAGAGTTTCTTTTTGATACTTGTCTACAGGTAGGCAAGTGGTCAGAACTAGGACTTGGGGAATCCCAGACTAGAAGGTTTGTCC
>NW_010333693.1:0-1861 GCF_000700745.2 Antrostomus carolinensis
TTTCCTTTTGTTCTGCCTGCAGAGCAGCTACTAGCAATGAACTTTTCAGGTTTTTATTTTGGGTTGGTTTCTCCTGTTTTGCTTTATCTGGTTTCTTTGGGCTCTGCCCTGTCCTAATGCAGCTGTGAACCAGCCAAACACGGTGGCCTTGAGCTCCAGCAGCAACTCATAACATCAGTACTTTTGTCAGCATTCTTCTCCTAGCAAGTTCTACACTGAAACCAAAACACAGCTCTTCTAACTGCTGAAAAGAAAATGAACTCTGTCCTGGCAAAACCAGGACAACTGGTGAGCCTGGCAAGGTACCGAGGCCCAAGTTGTGTGGGGTTATTGATTGTGGAGAGAAAGGGTTTGTGCTGCCCGTTGATATTTTTAACCCGTAGCTGGGAAATTTATAGACCCCTCGGTGCAAAATTAACATGATAAATGTAGAAATGTCATTTTCTGCCATTAATTTCCCACCCACTCACGTTCAGAGCCCAATCTGAAACTCCTATGGGGAGGCTGAGGACTGACAGCTTTCGTGACACTGCTGACAGGTGAGACTTTGCTTGGCAGGAGCCTCCATGGAGGTGGAACCCCCAGAAATGAAGGAAAAGAGGGATGATTCTGGGTTTCTGGGTGTGGAAAGAAGGAAATGGGCAGGTAACTCTAGAGCAATGAACTAAATAATTGCTGGGTTTTCTTTTTTTAATACTTGTATAATTTGAGAACAAAAACCAGCTGAGGGGGGTTTGTAGAGGAAAGAAAAAGCTTAAAAAGCTTGAGATTTCTGCTTTATTTGGAAGGAGAATAAAAAAAATTTTTGAATAGTTGAAGTGTTAAAAGACCCCCAAAAAGTAAGTCTGGGATTTAAGTCCAGTTAAAATACATCAGTAAAATATTTATTAATCTCTGCCTTCACTTTAGTTCTCCTGACTCTTCCTCCCAACTTCATCATCCTCTCTATTAACAGTAAGGTAGAAAAGGGGTTTTTTTGGGCCTTTTAAGGGGGTTTTTTGGGGTCTTTGCCATCATCTCAGCCAGGGAATAAGGTTGTGAGGATTGTTTTTTTTATTATTATTTAAGGTATTTGCTGACTATTTTAAGTGTTGATTTTTTATTTATTTATTTTTATTTGTTGATTTTTGATGTGTTAATTTTTTTATTTGTTGAGTTTATAATTTTTTGATTTGAACATTTTAAATTTGTTGAACTTTTTGATTTGGCTTTTTTATTATTTGGCATATTTGGTTTCTAACTGACTTTCTAATCTTATTTTTGCATGAGAAGGTGGAGAGGAAAGGAGGGTTTGTCCCATGAGATTTGATTCATGTGATAAATGGGGAGAACTAAGGATTAGTTTAAAAAAAAAAAGAAAAAAGAAACCAAAAGAGAAAGCCCACTGGGTAAAACCAGAGATTTTTAGGTAAAATCCTAAGAAAAGAGAATTCTCTTTGCCCATGGAGGGAGGAAGGAGCGTGTTCTGGAGCACAAGACCCAGACATGGAGAGACCATGTCTGAGCATAAAAAATTCTTTATTTTTGTTTGTTTATATACATAACAGAAATACACAGAAAGGACAATTTCTGGAGAAATATTTATATCTAGTGCAGCCCTGGCTTCTCCGTCTGCTGCTGAGGCTTCTTGCAGGCTGAGATCCCTCTTGGAAATGGCTGATAAATACTTGAAACAACAAAGCATTAATGAAACACAAAATTTCTCTCTTTGAAACTTAATTAAAGGTGTGTTCCAGGCGTTTCCTGGAACAAGGACTTTTTTTTAACTTTTTTTAAAAAATTAAGTCTATTTTTGTTTTCCTTTCGCTCTGCCTAGAGAGCAGCTTCAGAAGATGAAACTTCCAGGTTTATTTTGGGTTGG
>NW_010333694.1:0-17924 GCF_000700745.2 Antrostomus carolinensis
GTTTGTTCAGCCTGGAGAAGAGGAGACGGAGGAGATCTCACCACAGTCTGTAAATTCCTCACAAGGGGAAGAGGAGGGGCAGGCACTGATCTCTTCTCCCTGGTGACCAATGCCAGGAGCAGAGGAAATGGCAAGAAGATGTGCCAGGGGAGGTTTAGGTTGGACATGAGGAAAAGGTTCTTTAGCGAGAGGGTGGTGGAGCTCTGGAACAGGCTCCCCAGGGAGGTGGTCATGGCACCAAGCCTGACAATATTCAAGAAGCATTTTGATAACGCCCTCAGACACATGGTCTGAATCTTGGGATTGTCCTATGCTAGGACAGGAGTTGGACTCCATGATTGTGGGTCCCTTCCAACTCACAACATTCTATGATTCTATGAGATGAATTGTTATTTAGCCTTTTCTGACATCTGATATTCCAATATAGCCTTTATGGCTATAACTTTACATACATTTCTATTGTAAACAGTCTTTCAAATCTTAAACTACTTCACTTAATCAGAAAGGAATAATCCTCAATTTGTTTAAAAGGAAAATAATTACTGTATTTGTAAAAAAAAAATACAGTTCATTACTGGAATAAAAACTAGTATAATAAAAAATTCTGAGTTTTGCATGAGAAGAGTTTACTGCTTGCTTACTACTTATGTTAATTTAATGAAGTAAGTACTAATATACGAAAATGTACATACCTAGCTTGTCAAAGTGTATTTATTAAAAATGTACACTTTCATTATTTAACAAAACACAAGGAAATTGAGGAGACATGGCTAGGAACATATGCACTGATTGTAATTCTGTGAATGAATTACATTTTTACAACTGCAAATCCTAAATCTGTAATTGTAATACAAAGATGACTCTGCATTTGTCTCTTTAAGAAACTATTATCTCTAAGAAAACACTTTTGAAATTTAACAGGCACTTGAAGCTAAAACCAAGTTGCTCAACCAAAAAAAATCCCATAAAACAAAGATAAGAGATATTGTCAGTTTATGCCAAGATAGTTAAAATTAAAAATAAGTCTGAATTTTTGAAGTAGTATGTTCTTCCAAATGGAAATCAGGCATTACTTGGAGGTGTTCACATTTTGAGGAGATTAACAATGTCAGAAAAATATGAAAGGCAATTTTAAAGCATTAGAGAGCTTTAAAATTTTAATTCTGTAGGGAATGTGGCTATTTAAAATTCTGATCTGTTTACAAGCTCTGCCTAATTTGGCATTAATAGGCATGCTGAGATACTTGAGGCATGTAAAATTATTTTGATGATGTAAGCCCAAAGTCTGGGCTTTAAAGTATAAACAATGTCATAGTGACCAGATCATAGCATCTTAATACCCAAAAGTTGTTATTCATCAAGTTTTTCCCTCAGGAAAACAGTTGCACTCCCGAGGAGGTCTTACACATAGATGCTTACAACTGCCTGAACAGTGAGGAGGGAAGAGGAATAGGAAATGTGCAAAAGCTACACTTCAGACAAGAAAGAACAATGCTAGTGAAAAAATACTTAATGCTCCTTCAAAATTATGCTTTGCAATTCAAATTCATAATTTGCACTGTGATTAAAAATACACACTAAGCAATGCTGGCATACTTATAAAATCATTAGAAATGCATGAATCAGATTCATTGATTTCTCCATATGAAAAGACAATCCAGTTAACACGAGACCACATGTTAATTGGTCCTTCTATAATGTTACTGTATTACATTTCAGAAATACTTTTACTGAAACAGTATAAAATATAGCATGAAATGGAACAACTGATATTTTTGTTAAGCCTCCCCTAATATAAACCACTAAGGGTCATAAAACTTCTTTAAAGTAACGGTTATAAAATTAAGAAATAAGGGATTATCATTCTCCAGCTTAAACTGAAGACTTAGTTATCTAAATTATTGCCACATCTCTTGAAAAAAAAAGGGGGGTTAATTTGATAGGAATTAAAATAGAAATATGATATAACATTCTTAAACATTCTATTTTTCAATTAGCCATCTTAACCATGTGTCATATATATTATTTATCTTATTAGTATATTATCATCAGATCTGAGTATTGGAAAATGCCCCAAATCTCTATATAATAAGACCATCTTACCTCCAAAATTTTATGCAGCGTTAACAGTTCTACAGCAGACTCCTCAGAATAATTCTGGAAAGATAACCACCCCGCCCAGCCAAATTAAAAGAAACCAAAACTAAATAGTCAGGAAAAATGTTAATTGACAAAGAAAAATAATCACACAATTATTTGATTGCATAGTACACAACAGATGAAGACTTTTACTTAGATATAGTCATGACAAAAATACAAGGTAGTATTTAAATGGTTCATCTACCAGTTCAGTATGATACACTTCAAATGTAATTTAAAAAAATTAATTATTAAAGAAGATTAAACTTAAGTTATCATAATATATCTACCTGGGTTTACATTTAAATAAAATCAAGTACATCACATTTATAAATGTAGTACAGTGCAAAACAAGAAAAACATTTTTCCTAACAGATAATATTCATAGAATGAACTTTAGAAAAATGTTTACAATTCAAATTTGACAGCTCAAGACTTGAGCTCATAGTGCCTTAATATTTTTTTAATGATCTGATGATGAATATTTGTTTACTCTTGCTCTGACTTCAATTAAAAAATTGTCCAAGCTTAAGAAATAGAATGATTAAAAATTTGGAAAAAAAAAAAGTTCCTGATAAAATAGAATTTGTACAGCAATACATTAGAAAATTACTTGTTTTCATCTGTAGCAAGCAAATCAAGGCATTTGTCTAAAAATTGATATGGATTCCTTAGGCAGCAATGCCAACAATACTGCTTGTGCTGTTATACAGTCAACCTGATTCTTTTCTTTTTAAAAAGAAATATTCATATTCAACAAAATAAAGGAGATAAAACAGCACTGGTGAGATATTCCACAGCAGTGCTGAGAAAGCAGCCAAGTCCAGTCCTAAGACATTAACAGATGTGCAGCAGCTTATACAAACTCTGCCTCTGAAACAGAATTAGAATATAAGCAATAACGAAGAATTTGTGAACGTCAAGTTCTGGCTCCTTTTTTCCAGTCACAGTTCTTAATATTCCCACCTTCAGAAAGCTACAAGGGGGACGTACTGCCTGCGCCATGGATACCTTGCAAACCCTGCTCAACAATCCCCATCTTTGTGCCTTTATCTTGATTCTAGGCTGAGGAAATAGAACCTACACTAAGAAGCTGCAAAAGCTTCCTTGGAGCAATCATGAAGACACGTTGTAGCCTTGGCTGTTGTGTTTCCTTGGCCAAAAATAGTACTTTGTAACTTAGGTAGTGGGTTCAAAATTCATGTTTCAAAGTTTAAATTAGGTCATGCCTTTAGTAATTACTAAAACTGATACAAAAAAAATAACATCCTGAGGTTATAGGTGTAAAGAGCTTTGCACTCTCACAGAGCTAGCAAACCTATTTTGCTAGTTTTATAATATACATTGTGTATGTTGTTTTGTAAAATTATATTACTTGCATATTAGTTAAGTGTCACCAATATAATGAATATCTCTAATTAATTAATGCTTATGAAGCCACTTTTAAGTAGGATGCTCTGCATTTACTTAGTTAACCTGAAAGGCATCATCCCACGCGTGAGATGGACTGACATAAAGAATATTCCTCAACATATGACTGGTCATATTTCTTAACTTGAAAAAAAAAAAGTTTAAAAAAAGAGTGCTATTTTATTGGAGATTTAAAATGCAAGATAATTCTTACCCCAATCACCACCTACACCAAAGGTGTTGGGCAATGGCAACAGAAACTAACCTGAGCTGCAGTGATTCAGTCTTCCCTCCCACTCCCCATCCCAGATGCAGGTGCCTGGTGAAAGCAGTTCACAGTGCTCTGGAGTGAATGTGCAGGGTGAGTGTCTGTAGATGTACAGACATCAGCCCCACACGTTTACCCTCATGCAATTTAGTAACTACTCAGAAAACAAGAAGCTTCCACGAAGCAAAGCAAAATTACTGATGTACAGAACTAAGAGTTCGGTGCTTCCAGAGCATTGAACCAAGCTGATAATAGATGTGAATAGGAAGTTCCCCTGAATCAATGTCGCCACAAATCTAATTGCTAATGCCGTCAATTTGTATTTCTCACACAACAAAGAAAACAATATAGGTGAAAATGTCTGTCTGTCTCCTGCCTTCACAGTTAATCACTTCAATGTAGATTATGGGGGACTTGCAGTTGAGCCACTGAGATAAGTATTAAGTAAAAAGATACCCAAGAAGCTATGAATTCACAAGGAGTGAAAAGAAAGAAAAAGATTTGTCAGAAAGCAAGCTGAGTTTAAGAGTTCAGGAAATGTACAAACAAAATTAAAACTAAGACAACATAAGACCTTGCTTGGAAATTTCTAAACGTAATTTTTACATTTAAGTTAAAAAAAAAAAAAAAGGTAGAAGGTGAGCTTCTGTGAGCAGGAGGAAGGCTGATTAATCCCAAACACCTTGAGTGATTTTTTTCCTTTAGGTTTTAATAAAGAAAACTGCACGGAAGAGAGATGTAGACAGAGTACCTAATAATAATTTCTGACAGTCAGTATAACAGAGGGTGAGAAAATTCAAGCAGCTGATTTTGTTCTGTGGCGGGAGATTTTACATGAAATCTTCCTCAGGATTCTGAAACACACACATGAATTCACTGTTTCTTATATTTAAAACACAGCTGGATATGACCATGAGCAACTCACTGGTATTGGAATGAAAGATCTCCAAAGCAACTTCCAGCCTATAATTTTCTACCTCATCAGATAAATAGGAGGAAATAAATTACTGTATCTCATTATAGAAAATATATTTTTAAGGAAATGATGATGATATATACAGGAAAAATGGACATGGGAAAGTCATTAGGGTTTGAAGAGGCATGTCCTAGAAGATGAGTAAGAACCAACAGATAGGGAGATGACATATCAGGCTGAAATCAGGAAATATATGATTGAAAAATGACTGTTAATTAAATCTTCAAAGCTTTAATTTCTTGGTGTTGGAACACAATTTATCATATTTAGTAATAGCGGAAAACTGGAACACATTGATATTCAGAAGAACAAAGACATAATAGAATAAGATGTCTGAAGATGGTTGACTAAGACTCTGAAAATCGACATCACGCTTTGAAGGCTCCATCTGGTATTTTTATGTGGAAAATACATACTTCTGTGCAAAAACAAGATTTTTTTTTTAAATTAAAAGCTCAGAGTTCATCAGTTGGAAATAACAAGAAAGACAAGGGTATAATCAGTTGCTTTTATGACTGTGAGCTGCTAGTTTTGTTTATAATATTGGGTTTTAATAGGTTCCAAAAAAAGATTAATCCAAGTGGATGCAAATATAGAAAATGAGTATTATTAGGATAAACCGTGGAATTGAAAAAAAAAATATAGGAGAAGAACAAGGAAGATTAGTCTGTTAGCAAAACAAAGAAAGAGTGCAAGATTGCTGTCCGTAAATATATCTGGAGGAATAAACACAAGAAAGCAAAAGAGCTATTCTAAGGACAATACTGGCGTAAGAATATATGGATCTGTGTTGGACATGAATAAATTTGGACTGGAAGTTAGGAGACAGTTTCTAACCAGAGTACTGAGGTACTAAACCAAACCCCAATAGAAACAGTAGTAACAAAAATAATTAGTTTTAAAATTGAGCTCAATGGTAACATTAAAGAAATTATATTATGTGGTTGTCTGAAATAACAGAGAACTGGATTAAAGAAAACCCTTCTATTTCTTCATTCTTAAGTGTGTCTGAAATAAAAATCAACCCCTGCCTTTTTTGTCACTATTCTTTCAGATAGTAATGGTGAAAGGTTTATTTTTACTGTAGACTTTGAATTTATTATGCAAAATACTCCTTGACTGCCTATTTTCACTAAAGCTTTAAGATAATTTTTGGCCCAGTTTGGCTGAACAGAAACTGATGGTTAACATTCCAAACTACACTGTAATTATAAACACTTGTCCTTATTATTGTTCCAAAAACATTGTTAGACAATTAAAATCTGCTTTGCCAAGGAAAATATGAATCCACTTGCCTCATCCAGTGAAAAAGAAAACGGAACAATTTGGAGTGAACCCCCACCATTTCCGAATTTGGCACAGCTTGCAGTTCAGTAAGAAATTCAATACATTGCCATGCATCTAATTGGGTGAAGGATATATGCATTTAAAAAGAAAATATCCAGCTAGGAACAGCCTTAAATAATATAAACCAACCTGAAAAATAACAATTAAACCTAAACAATCAGCTGGAAGAACTACATTTATTTCAAAATGTAAATGCAGATTCTATGCTAGTGACTTTAAAAGGATATTGCATTTAATTAAATAGAAATTTACATTCCAAACTTAGTAGTTATTAAGAAAATCTTACCTTCTTTTTAGCAGTTTTGCCTTTCTCTGGAAGGGGAAAATGTTCTTCTAGGAATTCACCCAGAGCGTTCAAGATTGTTTCCTTATATACCTTCAGTTTCAACGTTTTACTTCGCAGTTCATGAAATGCTCTAGTATGCAAACTAATAGTAAAAACATAGCAATAGAATAAGAAATTCAAGAAAATAATTTAAAAGCTCTGAAGTAAAAAATTTCCTTCTTTTCTACTGTCTTTAGTTCAACGTCTTGAATCACAGGACATAAGCAGATAGTAGCAATATTTCCCATGTTTCAAATATGGATTACTGAGTTATTATTTGATCTATTTAACAAAACAAGGAGTATGTTTTAAGAGCTTGTTTGCGCATTTGCTCTTGTTGACATTTAAATTCTCCAATACAAAATCTCAACACTGTAGAAATACCTTTTTTTGGAAAGTTGTTCAACTTGGGTTTTTGTCTCTTCTTCAAGTCCATTAAGAAGATCTAGTAACTGCTCCTGTTCCTCATGCCACTGCTGTTCTCTTTGAAACATGAAAAACAGGAAATGGCACAACAGATCAATAGTTTTCCAGACAGTAAAAAAACCCAATATGTGGTAAAAAAAAATCTTACAGCATTCATAAGTCCAAAGTATTCTATTACCTTTTCAGATCTTCTTCCAGTTGTTTATTCTTTAACTTAAGTACTGACAGCACCATTTCAAGGTCATTCTTTACTTTCTGCAACTATAAAAAAGTAAAAATAAACCTCCAGTTCGCAGATAGCCCTGCCTGTAGTATTTGTTCTATGTAAGGTTAATCTGTACATCTGGTAAAGAGGGCCAAAATTATCTGTAATTTCTTAAGAAATATGGCTATAGAGTGACACACTATTTTTAAATCCAGTTGGAGCTATTTAAAATGTTACTTCACCAGTTAGTCATTAGTGTCCTATGGAAGCTCTGTAAGACAAAATAGTTAATTTTACCTGAAGCATATTATGGAACACACATTTGAACTGCTCATCTGATGAAAGACTGAGGAGAAAATATCTGCAGCACCAGGGCTGTGTTGTCTAAATCACTGCTGCTGTTTGCAATAATGAATCCGTGCTAATTGCACCAACACAAAACGTATAGCACTCAGAAAACAAAAAGAAAGACTAAGTCTGAATCCATTAATTAAATGGTCCTCAGTAGACGTATCTCAGAGAGGGGAGAGGAAGAAATAAAACTACCACAGACAGAAGTTTATATGCAGTGCTGAAGATGGGGAACAGTGGACTGGGTCTTTCATTAGTGCATTATGTTCTACAAAGTAGTATTTCTAATAGTTTATGGTTTTTTAATATAAAACTATGATTTGAATGTATTTTGTCTCCTTCCATACAAATTATGGGAACTTTTTAAATTTAGCTCAAATAAAAATTGTGAAAATATTGTACAGAAGCAAATTTGCTCTCTATATGCAACATCTGAAAAAAAAAATTTGAATCCTCAACAAAATAGGCCACAAAAGGGGATATTAGATCAAGAATGCCATAGCAATACAGTCAAATGAAAGTGTGTAACCAAAGAACTTGTTAACAGTGACTCTTAACAGCAGTTGGGTTCCCTGTTGTGAATGATACTAGAGGGAGGAAAGCTGCTAGGAAGAAGAAAACCCAAAAGTCCACCACAGGAGTAGCCACAGGAAAATGCAGCAACAGTATATACTTTTTTCAGTGAAATTTTATTATCTCTTAACAAACAAAAGTACTTACCTCTTCCATTCCTAATGCTAACAGTACATCTGGATTGGTAGATATTACTGAAAAATAAAATTAATTGGGTTTATTGCATTGCATGATATTGACTTGTTTATACTGAAAAGCAGCCTGACTAGAGAGAAACTTCTGTAACCTCTAAAAAACTAGCTTGGCTGTCAGCATCAGCTTAACCACATTTTGTGGTGTCCTGCTGGGCTAGCCTCCTGCTACTTTTCAAATAGTTAAATTAGATTGAAAAAAGTGTGTTGTTAGTGTTTCTGCATTATTTTTTATACCTGAACTAGCTCAAGTACATAATATTGAAATGTGAAATATAGTCATACTTCAAGATAAGCAAGCCTGATTTTTTTCAGTGGAAGAGATTCCATCAACATTACCAATGTGGGCAGTCAAATTCTTCCAGTCTTCTAACTTCTTGTTAAATAGACTCACAAATGTTTGATCAGGATTGTAAAACCTATCAGGTTTAAAGAACTTAAAAAGCATGTCACCATCCCTACTGTTCACAAGAACAGCTCCAAGTAGGGAGATGAAAGGCGCAATAAGGCCAACATCCTAACTCCATTCCTGAGCTACAGCAGTACCTCAGGGAAAGTATGGTACTATTCAAGGATGTGGTAATGTTTCTTCAGAATGCTTCTGCAAATCGAAGTGATTTACGGTTCATGCACCTTCTGAATAAAAAGTGAATTGCTATATTTGACAGTCTTCAATGTACTCCAATCAATTCTCAGTTCCGTGTCAACTTGCAGCATCTGCATAAACATATAACTTTTGAAAAAGTTAAGCATTTGAATCTATTAAGAAGAGAAGGGAAAGCTACTCTAACAGATTTAAATCTTAATATGACGAGGATATTTTTTGTCCAAGCTTGGGCTCCAAATCACTAATCTTAAAAATAATTATTTCAGTAAAAGCTTTTCCTTTAACCAAAGAAAAACCCTTAACCCTCTCATAAAAGCATTCAATATCTCCTAAATACAATACAGTTGATTTAATAAATTTATAAAAGTACCCTTTTTTGGGTAATTTAATAGTTTTTATCTCCACAAATTTTTAGAAGCCTTAGATTAGTTCTAAAAAAAATCAGCAAATCTACTGAGTTCAAAATGCATTAAGTTACATGTTACAGTAAAATCCCTTTTACTTAGAGAACTACACTCTCTAAATCTTGACACAAAATTTGAGTAGAGTGGTCCCAAAACAAGCTTATGTTTAAGAGCTGTGGAAGATTATTAGTGGTCTGTGTTATTATTAGAGCAAGATTTCTTTAATGACAGAAGTATCCTACGTACATATGATAAAATTCATTGGTGTGTTTTTATTCACATTCACTGGCACATCTGAAGAAACCTATCGAACTCTTCCCCTTGACAAGCCACTGCCATGATTATCCTGAGCTCTCACTACCTGGAATTATCAATTTCTACTATTGGTTTCTAACACTTCTTTGTTTATAGATGTGCTTCCAATTCAGTGTTCATATTGTGGGAGTATCGGAATGGAAAGCCACATCTTCCTAGGAAAGAAATCACTAATCCTAATTTAGTGAAGTAACATGGTAGATCTAAGACACTGGGACAACACATTTATAGTAGCTGCTACGGTAAAGAACTCAGGTTGCTCTATCTACTATTAATTAAAGGTTTTTCAGTTATGAATCACTGCATTTGCAAAAATCAAATGTCAAACAGAATTGCCTAGTGATACATAGTACAATTACTAAGCAAAATACTACCAGATGCTAGGAATGTAAAAGCAACTATTATGCACATGTTTATATAGAAACTCCTATTAAAATAAGAGGAATTTGGCAGAATAGTGATACTTTGCAAAGAAAAATAGAAATTATGCAAAAACCACAACTGTTTCATATGGTTTAAAATATGGTTGCCTCCACTTCCTTATTTTGCAAAGGTAAAGTTAAATTCTATTTTTAAGAGCCAAATGCTTGTTAAAAAGTTTTAATTCAGCTGATTTAGCAGCTCTAGAGCTACATAAATAGCACCAGAAATTGAGAAAGAGCAAGAGACTAAACTAAATGCTTTGCAAAAGTAAAATTTGCATTGTGGATTCAAGTCTGTGTGCCAATATTGTGCCCAAAGAAATGTAGAACTGCCAAGTTATAACCTCTGAAAATAAGGTTTAAAATTGAAATGCTGACAGGCCCTCTTCTATAAGAAATGCACTGGCCATTACTAAAAGCAGAAACCAAAGTAACAAGACAGTCTGACATTCATGCTTTATTAGTAAATGTATAAAATTAGTATTTCTGCTATTACTATTTAGATAAATTCAGTCAGTGTTTTCTATTAAGTAATTCCTCCTTCAAAACAAACAGTAAGTAGGAAGGAGATAAGATGGACAGAGGATATGTAAGCACAGCAGACTCTTCATTTCCATACAAGCACTACATCTCTATTCAAATTCTTAGCAGCAACTTCTTTTTCTTCCCTCAGAAAGGTAGTCAAAAAGTCAAAGCTTTGGTTGCAAAATATTATTTGCATTATAACATGCATAGATCATTTTTCTAGTACAAAATTAAGATTTCTAAAAATAAGTCTTATCACCTGGGAACAAGTGAGAATGGTAGAGCAAAGCAAGTCAGTAAGCCAATAAAAATAGGTCAAGGCCCAAGAATATTTTTAAGCAAATAGCTTAAAGTTTAAAATAATCACATATTTTATTTCCAGGTATTTTACCCAGATAAAAACTGTAAGTGTTTTAAATTCATTTGCTTTAAGCCAGTAGCTTATTTATGAGCAACAGCCAGGAGCCAGTACTTCCCAAATTCATTCAATGTCATACCTTTGGTCTGCATACCTCTAAGAAGCATTTGAGGCTGACGATTCTTAGAGAATCATAGAATGGTTTGGGTTGGAAGGGACCTTAAAGATAACCTAGTCCCAACCCCACTGCCATGAGCAGGGACACCTTCCACTAGATCAGGTTGCTCAAAGCCCCATCCAGCCTGGCCTTAAACACTTCCAGGGAGGGGGCATCTACAGTTTTTCCGGGCAAACTGTTCCGGTGTCTGACCACTCTCACAGGAAAGAACTTCTTCCTAATATCTAATCTAAACCTGCCCTCTTTCAGCTTAAAGCCATTTCCCCTTGTTCTGTCACTACCTGCCCTTGTATAAATTCCCTCCCAAGCTTTCTTGTAGCCCCTTCAGGTACTGGGAGGCCGCTATAAGGTCTCCCTGGAGCCTTCTCTTTTCCAGGCTGAACAGCCCCAACTCTCTCAGCCTGTCCTCATAGGAGAGGTGCTCCAGCCCTCACAACATTCTCGTGGCCTCGTGTAAGAGACAGGCTTACAAACAAACTATGATTTTATTCTAATAGAGCAACAATGTCTATTTATGAGAAAGAAGAATTTTTTTTCCATGCTTCTATCATTTGATCACAATATGGAGCAAGTACATTAACTTTGAAAGAAGCTGTAGAAGTGACTTTAATGTTCATGTGAAAATGCATTCCAGTTTGGCCAAAAGACAAAATATTGGAAATCACCGTTTGCTGTCTAAAACACATTCCTATCATTTTGTAAACACTAAAAAACCAAGACTCTTCTGGCATAAAAATATTCAAATGAGTCAATGTATCCATTTAAAGATTAACTAACAAGTTTTACTGAGTTGAAAGGTGCTGACAGTTCCCTGACAAGAGACATAACAGTGAGTGCTATCAGAATACTAATGATAGTGTAGTGTGAACTGTTTTAGGAGTCTCCAAATGGGACTTCAGAAAAACCAGACTAATTGAATCACACTTAGATTCTGAATGGTTTCATTTTCAGTGTCTGGGCCTTCCAATAGCCTGAGGTGTCTAGATCAAAGAGACTGTGCAGAAGTTTATATAAGTCTATCTGAAATGGAAGCAGTTACTTACTTTCAGGACTTCTTTTTTGCCATTGATTGTATTCTGCTGTTAAAGCTTTCACTTGCATCATTAACCTGGAATCCTGTATAACAAGAAAAGAAACATCTCTTGAAGTGTGTTGAGATGCACTGGAGTTAAATGAGATAGAACAGGATAGAAATTCAATTATTATGTTTATACAGCAGAAAACAAACGAGCATCTATTACAATAGACCACTTATTCCTCCAGAAGATTTAAAAAGCCACTTGCAGGGATTAGGAAACATTTTTATTCTTTTTTCAAAAGGGGGAAATTGGAAGTAGTCAGAGTTGGAATTTCTCCCCTAATTTCCTGTATAATATCAGACAAAGACCACAACTGGAGATGAGCCACTAGAAGCCAAGACAATACTTTATACCCCCACTCCTCCTTAGATGCACGGTTGATACACATTTAAGTTTAAATTAACTGTGCTGGGATATGTGATGAATAAACAAAAGACTGGCTTCCAAAAAATCCAGTAGTCAAACCTTCTATCAAAACCTTATCTGTGGACTGAACAAAAAATGCTTTGGAACTAGTGCTCCAGCTCAATATAATCACTGAAAATATAGAAGCAATAAGAAAAAACACCAGTTTAGAGAAGTTTATTAAAAAACCCCAAACTAAACAACCACAGGTTTTAAAAAATGTACTCATTTTAATATCTTACTATGTTTTGGAGAAAGGACATATTCATTATTACTATTCCACTTCCTGAAACTGAGGACTACACCTATAATTTTTCTTGAAACACATTGTAAATTAAGCATACACTTAAATACAAAAGGTACTGCTGACATGGTCAAGCATTCCATAAAAAGCATTGCAGACTGCATTTGGCTTTATGTCAACTAAAAAGAGAAAAATACACTAAGAATCATCAACCAAGTTTTTATAATAAAAATATTAAGAACTGTCAACTTAGCATCAGCTTTTCACTACTCAATGTAACTTTTTTAAAGCGCATCTTCAAAAGACAACCATTTATAATAAAGGAAAACGAACCCAAAACAAAAGAAGTAACCACCACACAAACATTTTTTATTTTCTAGTTCAGGCAGTGCCATCATAAGGGAGCACTACTCTTGACCATACCATCAGCTCACTCTTTGTTCCTTTGAACTGGATAAAAAAGGATTTACAAAACATTCTGCATATTCCAGTAACCAGATAAGAAACTTTCAAATAAATTAACAGTACCATTCAGCAACCTTGAATCAAGGACAGTCTTTTCAACAGGCAAATACATACAGCAAATAGGTACATCAGATGTCTCTCTCCCATGCCCTATACACATTCCTAGCAAAATATGATGCTCAGTAGGCAATCCATCGCATCGTAGACCAGAACCAGTCCCCAACCTTAAAGGATAAAACCATAAAGAGTACATTGCAAGATTACAGTATTAAGGTGATTAAGGAATGAACATTAGTGACAAGGTTGATATCAAGGGAAAAAACCACAGCTTCTTTGACAGCTACCGCAAAAACAGAATAGAATAGTTGCAGCTGGAAGGGACCTGCAACAATCACCTAGTTCAGCTGCCTGCCTGCCTGCCTTAGGTTAATCAGTTGTTGTAACGCCCACTGACCCTTCCACACCCCTGAGCAGGGGAATTAGGAAGGGAGAGGAGACTCGTCGGTTGAAATGAAAACAGATTTAATGAAATAATAGTAAGAACTAATATTAATACTAATATAAAATACACAAAGTTATACTCAGCCAAGGAAATTGTGACCATTGCAACAAGCAGAAGAGGGGGCCTTGGGAGCAGAATGATGGGTGAGATCCTCTAGGGATGGTGGCCATTGAGGAAGAGAAACATCCCCAGCAAACCTCCCAATTTATAGTGAGCGTGACATTTATGGCATGGAATGCTTCTGTGGGCCAGCTTGGGTCAGCTGCCCCGGCTTTCACTCCTCCTGGCCTTAGCACCTGGCTGACTCTAAACTGCTAAAGGCCTCTATCATTCTGGATCAGATCAGGTGCTGCAGTCTTCTTAAAATGCGGTTTTCTGACCGAGAATTCATTCTACAATTCTAAGCCAGCACAATCAGGCCACTGAACACTTCAGGACTGACCAAAAGCTAGAGCATGTTATTAAGGGCATTGTTCAAACACCTTTTGAACACTGACAGGCTTGGGGCATTGACCATCTCTCTAGGAAGCCTCTTCCAGTGCTTGACAAACCTCTCAGTAAAGAAATGCTTCCTAATGTCCAGGCTGAAACTCCCCTGGCACAGCTTTGAACCATTCCCACTCGTCCCATCACTGGAGACCTGGGAAAAGAGCTCAGCTCCTCCCTCTCCACATACTCTCCTCAGGAAGCTGGAGAGACCCATGAGGTTGCCCCTCAGCCTCCTTCTCTCCAAAACAGACAAACACAAAGTCCTCAGCCACTCCTCACAGGATATGTCCTTCAGCTCTTTCACCAGCTTTGTTGACCTCTTCTGGATGCATCTGAGTACCTTAACATCTTTCTTAAACATGGGTCCCAGAATTGCACCCCATACTCCAGGTGAGGCTGCACCAATACTAAATGAGGTGGCATAGTCACCTCTCCTGACCGGCTGGTTGTGCTGTGTTTGATGCCCCCCAGGATGCAGTTTGCCCCCAGGGCTGCAGGGACACACTGGTGACTCCCATTGAGCCAGCTGTGGACCAGCACCCCCAGATTCCTTTCTGCAGGGCTGCTCTCCAGCCACTCCTCTCCCAGTTCATACTTGTGCCTGGCATTACTCCATCCCAGGTGCAGGATCTGGCATTTGGACTTGTTAAATTTCATCCCATTAATCATTGCCCAATGCTCCAATCTCGATCCCTCTGCAAGGCCTCCTGTCCGTCAAAAAAGTCAACAGCACCTCCCAGTTTGGTATCATCAACAAACTTCTTGATAACTTGTTGATGTACTGGTGCAGCTATACAGGACTTTCCATCTGTGAACTCAGGTTGATTGTACCTCACAATTGCACTGTTATTTAAATGTCTTTCAATAGCACCCAGTATAATCTCCATAATTTTTCCAAGTACTGAGGTTAGACTAACAGGTCTGTAGTTTCACAGGTCAATACAAGTGCCTGTGTTAGGGGTGCAATAAGATCCCATCCAGCACTGCATGGCGACCCAGGCAAGGGAGGTGATCTACTCTGCTCTGGTGCAGCCTCACCTCCAGTACTGGGGGCAGTTTTGGGCACCACAGATAAAAAGGATCTAAAGCTACTGGAGAGTGTCCAGAGGAGGCCACTAAATTGGTGAAGGGCTTAGAGGGGAAGCCATATCAGGAGAGGCTGAAGTCGCTTGGTTTGTTCAGCCTGGAGAAGAGGAGACTGAGAATAGATCTCATCATGGTCTAGAACTTCCTCACCAGGGGAAGAGGAGGGGCAGGCACTGATCTCTTCTCTCTGGTGACCAATGGCAGGACCAGAGGCAGGTTGGACATTAGGAAAAGGTTCTTCAGCGAGAGGGTGGTGGAGCACTGGAACAGGCTCCCCAAGGAGATGGTCATGGCACCAAGCCTGACAATATCCAAGAAGCATTTGGACAAGACCTGCCTTCAACATGGTGTGAATATTGGGATTGTTCTACGCTAGGACAGGAGTTGGACTTGATGGTCCTTGTGGGTCCCCTCCAACACACACCATCCTGTGATTCTATAACATGACCTTTTCCTCTCTGTGGTGGTTTAACTTGGCTGGCAGCCAAACGTCAAACAGCTGCTCACTTATTCTCTACCCCCAGGGAATAGGGAAGAGAACTGGAGGGGTAAGGAGACTTGTAGGTTGAGATAAGAACAATTTATTAATTGAAATAAAACTTAAAATAATAATGACAATAATAATGGTAATAATACTAGTAATAAAATATACAAATGAGTGATGCGCAGCGCAATTGCCTGCCACCTGCTGACCAAGCCCAGCCCATTCCTGGATAATGATCCCAGAAGAGTGACAATCCCAAAACGGAAACCACAATCCTGGAAGAGCGAGAGCCCGAGAGATCCTCAATAATACACTGAGCATGGCATTATATGATATTGAATATTCCACTGGCAGATCCAAATGCCAATTTGGGTTTGCTAATTTTACTATTGCCCCACCCAAGTCCTTTGCACCTGCAGACTAGCAAAACATGGGGAAGTTGGAAAGTCCTTCATTTTCCAGTAAAAACTGAAAATGTTAGTACGTTATCAATGTTCTTCTCATAACAAACCCCATACTGAAACCAAAACACAGTGCTATTCCAGCTACCAAGAAGAAAATGAGCTGTGTCCCAGTCAAAAATCAGGACACTCTTCTCCTTATTTTCTATCATGAAGTACTATCTTAATTTAAGCTTCATTTTTGCAATTTCACTTAACCATTGTCTTGCTATGACAGTTTTCAAGAAAATCACATCTCCAGAGTTTAAGTATTAATTACAAGGGTATGATGTGCTTCAGTAAAGCTGCAAAGGAATAAAAAACCTCAGTCTACACCCAATTAAAATAACAAAAAAATATTTCTACTTATACAATTTTATCCATAGTCCAAAAAGAAAAAGATTGTGTTTATGCATTTGAATATGCATCTTCATTTATTTATTCTGATTAATAATAGTTTAGAACATATTTTATTACTAGCAAGAGATTAATATTAGTAATTACTATGAAATCGAACATCTGAATGTTTGATTCAGATGCATTCTATTTTAAAGGTTCCTATTCAGAATTTACAAACAACTAAAGCAGTGAGCCAGCATTGCCTTTTTGCATGTTCCCCAAAATTTGACGGATACAGGAGCTCATGTTCACGGACTCAGCATCACTCAGTTAATTTCTAATTCAAGCACATCAGTTTCCCAATAATATGCACAAATGGGGAGCAACTGGAATTTGCAAACACAAAGTTCCAGGTTAAAACTAAAGGGATCCATATAGTTTGACAAATTACATATACACTGATTAGGAAATAGTCCACACGGGTATTGAAGTAACACGTCCCTCCATTTTGCTGCCTATGCTAGTCATTCATCAGGTGTGTGGCAGGACTGCATGTAACCTTTTTGCTATACATAAATGCAACTTTTCAGTATTTGCCAGACACATACTTCAGAATACAGCTTCAAAGTTAATAAAACTGTCAGCTTTAGAGAGTAAGTGAAGATTAGTTTCCCCTTGTTTTGGAAACACACCATATCTTTACAGAAAACTAAATATTTTATGGAGAATAAAAAAAAATAAATTAAAAATACTGTCTTACCTTGACATCTGATGGTAGTGTTTCCTTTTCTAGAAGCATTAGTTTGCTCTGACACTTGGAAAACAAACAAAACACAATGTTTATTTACTCCTCTCTTTTGTGAGAAAGAAACATGATGCTTAGAAATTCCAACAAGACTTGTTTAACATAGGAAAAAAAGTTTTGACTTGGCTCCTACCACATCCCTCACAGCCTGACCCTGAACAGCAAATTAAGAAATATTTTTAAACCATACCACAGTAAAAAAGTAGGACTTCAATTAATTGAAAAGTAGAAAAGTAGCAGCTAGCAAAAGACATATGATTTGAGGAAAAAGGCACGTTATGGGGAAAAGTTGACAGGGGGAAAGACACTGAACAGAGAACATGAGAAACTAGGAATAGTGAGTTGTGGACAAGGCTGAACAGGGAAGGTGCTGAGAAGTTAACACATTTGCTGCCACTATTCTGGCTCTCCAAACAGAGCAATCACATTAGAATACACATTCTTAGTTTTGATTCATTTACAGACACATACTGTGCACTTCAGAAATAGCCTGATTTTCAGAAGTGCATTACACCAGCTCCCATGACTGCAATGGGAGGTATATGAAGTCTGAAATTCAGGCCATG
>NW_010333694.1:17949-21852 GCF_000700745.2 Antrostomus carolinensis
ATAACTGTCAGCAGTTTAACCTGGCCCATGACAGGGCAGGATGTATTCTACTGAGCAGTAGCAATACCTTGGAAGCATTGCTGTTAGTGTTTTGGAACCAAAACACAATATGGGATTTCTCCAATAACAACTGCTAATGCTGACACAGGATCATTGGAACGTTATATCACAAACCATATAACCTAGTAGCTAATTCAATGACTATCAGTTGTTTAAACTTTTTGCTGAAACATGCATGTATCCAGGATGCAACAATCACAAAGTAATAAAAATCCTACTGTTTTTATCCATTTCCAAAACCAATGCACATTATCACTTCCTGTATTGTTTTGGGGATGCTAGGAACAAGATACAAGATATCAAAGTTTCCTATTAACTTCAAAAAAAATAAAGTTCACATCCTCTGAAGTGGTGCCATACAAAATTTCTGTCAATAACTTATTCAAGTACTTCAGAAACCTAGACACAGGACTCCTTGTCACTTTTTCAATATTAAGAAAATTTTACATGTAACAACAAATAAAGATACATTAGTCTTTTAAAATCTAATTCTGTAAAATTATTGCACTGTGGGTTGTCTGTACTTTGATCCACTTTAAGTTTGGAAGAATTTTTACTTTGGTTTCTGATACTTTTAGTACTTTGAATCTACAAGTAAGAACTCAAGCAAATAGCATATAAAGACCACATAAAATTGAGTGAAGCAATTGAGACTCTCAAAATGTAATTTAGAACCTGACTTTTCATCAGACTCAGAAGAATCTTAGATGCGTAGCCTTCCCTCAGAACTGTGAAAAGTTTATCTTTCCTGGGACTCCCACAAACAGAAATAATTTGCTTTAAAATGTTACTGTTAGCATATTGGACCCTAGATTGAGAGAAATTTTATTCTTGAGGATGTAACTGTCAGTTTGCATGAGCATATGCTAACATCACCATCCTTCTAAGCCTCTTTTGCCTTCCATGCTCCTTTTCCTTTAAGACCCAAAGGACTGAGGAACAGCAGTTGAATCTTATCTTGTACGAGGCTAAAGAGAGAAGGATCTCAAGTCTCAGTGTGATGCTGCTACCAGAACACAAGTAAATTGATTAATTTTCCCTAGTTTTAACATATACTCCCATTCTATTTAACAAAACCATAACATTGGCACACTGTAAACAAAGTTTGACACTGCAAGACATCTTTCCCCACTGCCAGCACTTCTACCTTTGGCCTTTCTGAAGATCTTTTTTCTTCTTCTTCCCCCTGCACTCCCTCTTTTTTTTTTTTTCTTTTCTTTTTTGTCCTTGTTTTGTTGCAGTGGTTTCTTTGGAAGGGGTGAAGTAAGCATGCAGTGAAGGATGGGGAGATGAACAAAAAAATGCTGAGGAAAGTTTACAACAAATCTAATCTATCACTTGTGATTTGCATACCTCTTCCATCTGCTTCCAAATACCCTCACATTCATTCAAGAGTTCTTCCTTGGCATCTACAGGACAAACTGAGGCATTGCTGATTTCTGGTAGATCTTCAGCCTATTAACAAGCAAAGAGAACAGTTATCATGTAGAACTACAATCATTATTAACATGATACTGAATCATACTTGCTCCTTCAGGTCAAATATGAACAGAGCAATCCCTATGAATCCAAAGCTTTCAGTTAATTCTCCTATACTTCTAGATAGCATCAAATAATCCAGTAAAATCAGCTAACTATATTACTACAGTAAAATCTGAAGACACTAATAGTGCTTTTTAAAAATTGAATCACAAATAAATTTTCAAAATGACTTTGATGATCTGCAACGGTGTTTTTTATTTCCTCATAACTGTAATAAAGAAACAGTAAGAGAATCTCGCATCTACAAAGCCATGCATTTCTTCCACATGTCTGCAAAGTTTTTAAGCACAGTTACTTCTGCTCTGTCTTCCCATAAATGCCCTAACCTACTTCTTACAACACCTTGAATTTAGAATCTTTTGGATTAGCAAATTGAAGGGTCCTGGAAGTTACTAGAAAAACAAATAAAAGAAAGAGAGCACCAGGACAGCCAAAAGAAAAATCAACCCAACTGCAATTAAAAAGTTTGAGAAACTGTTGGCTCAGACAGGAAACACACAAATTCAGAAATGTACTGCCAGTTAAATCTATGAAGAGATACATTAACAACAACAGCAATTAAGAGGGAAAACCAAGAAGGACCAAAACAGCCCTCAAGGGGATTTTTATTTATTTATTTATTTGTTTGTTTATTTATTTATTTATTTATTGTAGGTAAAACAACCAATAGGAATTTCCTCGATGTACAAGGTACAGGAAGCCTTTGAAAATACTTGAATGGATCACTAGGACCACCAAATACTTAGAGATTAAAAAGAAACATTAAAAAAGATAAAGATCTAAGGAAGAAACAAAAATCTCTGCCTTCCTAACGGTGCACAAATTCCTAACTCAACCTTTTTGTTCATTTTCAGAACAAAAACTCAGCATCAGAGAACGCTATGTTGAAAACCCGAATAATTTCAAAGGAGTGAAATATTCAACTAGTACCTCCAAAGTTTAAGTATGCCATAGCAAAATGGCTTAAAAAAAACCCCAGAATGTCTCACCAAACACTGGAATTATTCTGGAGAACTGAAAAGTAGCAGTACTTCTACTACAATACTTCCTGGCAAATTTGTTGCATCAATAATTAAAAGCAGAACACCAGAAAACTTGGATTGCCATGATCTGATAAGGTCTAACAAGCACTGTTTTTGCAAAGGAAAATCGTTATCTCCTTAAAAGCCTTGGAATGTCTCCATAACATAAAAGAGAACTAGTTCACATAACTTATTAAGACTTCTGAAATGCCTCCAGCAAAGTCCCCCACAGAAAGCTAATAAAGAAACTAAGCAGTCTTGAGATGCAATGTACTTTTTTCTCAGACTAAAACCTGTCAAGGAGGCAAACAAACAAACAAAAAAGCTTGAACAGATAATTTTCATCATGGCAAAAAGGCTCAGCAGCAGAGCTAAGAGGGCTTGAATGGAGGAGGGAAAAAAAAAGGGTGGGGGGAAGGGAGGCAGGAAGAGAAGGTATAATCTTTGGAAATTTGAAAGGAGTCTTGTGGTGGAATAAAAAGTCCTATCCCTGAATTCTCCTACAGTAACACAATCCATCAACATGAAAACATTACATGAAATAAATCTCTCGGTACATAGCCAACTCCTCCCAAATGTTTAAATTACTATAATGACACTGTTATTGTTGACCTTCAAAACTTCCATGATTGACTTCATGCAAAGTTTCAAAGTGTACATATGATGAGATACTATAGGCCTCTGTAGTGCACGACAAACTGACTTGTGGTCCCTAATACGATGCTGTTAGTCACCTTATAAACTACAGACATCAAAGTGCCACGTTCAGATGTTTTTCCTTGTAGCTTGCAGTCTTCCCTATTTTTGAATGGTAAAATTAGGTTTCTATTGTACATCATACCTGAAAAATGAAGACTTTTTTTTGCACTTCATTAACATTAAAGCATCCCAGTTTCAACCTGTCATTCCTTCTTGCCTCGTTTTAGAACTACATAATTAGGTAAAAAATACACGCAAGGACAACAGAGCGTCACAAGCTCCGTGACCGAACAGGCGAGCTTTCTGGGAAACGTTTCACGTCAACAAATACACAACGACCAACTACGGGAAGAAATTCAGAGACAAGAAAGGAAAGTCACAGGCGGCGCCGGAAAACTGACAGGAGGAAAAACCAAACCAGACCAGACCACGGAAAACCAGGCGTTCCCCACGGGAAGGGGAAGAATAAAGCGGGCTACAGACAACACCACAAAAGACACAGAGAGGGAGCCCCCGTTCCCCGGAACGTAACCCCCAGCACCAGGCCAGCGGCAGGGAGACTGAGGAGGGCGGTTCCCCG
>NW_010333695.1:0-21155 GCF_000700745.2 Antrostomus carolinensis
AACAAAAAAAAATTAGTCTAGTTATAGTCTTCCATGCAGTACATCCAGCTAATCTAAATTATAGTGTTATAGTGTAGAACATTAGGGCTGTCATACAGACCTTTAAAATAGACTCATGTTTAAATGACATAACAAGATCATGTGGAAGACAGACAGTACATCTCTTTTCTATGCACTATTTAAATTAATGAAAGGTTATTTGTCCTAACCTTATATATGCCAGAGTTTAGAGGGAGTTCAGAACTGAAATCCAGATACAAGTTATCAAAAGGACCTCCACCTTTAATAGGCCATTTTCAAATCTGAATATGTACATTTTAAATTCAATAACTTTGCTTTTTAGTGTAACTGCAGTTATAGTTTAGATATGTGTTACAGATACGTTTACAATAGGAATAGTGCCCCTGAACTATGCTGTTCTTCAGGTAACAAGTGTAAGGTCCTCAAAGAGCTGTATGGTAGCCTGTACCCCTAACAGATTCTGGACTGCATTAACTATTCTCTGTACAAACACTAACAATGTAAAATAGCTAAAGGAGGCAGTCTCTGAGTAAAACAGTGAACAAACTCAACTAACACATCTCAAAAGCTGCATGTCCCACTCTTATAATCTAACATCCCTGTCCTTTTAATTTCCCTCTTCCATCTACTAAGTATAATTTACGAAACCTCATTCACCTTTGTTTTCAGACAGGTCTGAATTCTATCTATGCCAGGAAAAGTGCCTGCACGTATAGTCCTGACTGCAGATATGTATTCAGTAGGAAAGTTGGCAACAGGGGGAAAAGAAGGGAAGAAAACAAGTTTTCCTCTTCTGCTTCCAGCAATGGCATCAAATTCATTAATGTGCATTCCCAGTACAACATTGTATTTTCTCCTGTCTTCTTTACATTCAGAGAGAGGCTGTAACATTACAGATTTTTCGAAGAAGATGCAGCTCCCTGTTGCTAAAAGCCCACAGCAGAGCCTTTTCCCCCTTGCAAGGGCAACACAAACCAGGAAAAAGCCCTTTCATTCACAGCAAGGCAAGTATGCTGCCAGGTTTAAGACATTATATGAGAAATGTGAAACAACAGTATACAGCGAAAAATACCATTAGGTTACAATGTTATGTTCTGGAGTAATTGGGAAAAATAAAAAGAGTATTAGATGTAGAAGTAGTTCTGTGCACTTTAGCAGAAACCTGTCACAAATATATATATATACATAAGGGCATAGTGAATTAACTGTTGGTGAAATTGCTTCAATTGCTTCACTATCCAAAACTGAAACCTATTATAGAAACATAAAAGGAAATAGAAATTACTGAGGAGGAAATCCTACTTCCTCCATCTTGATTCTGATTCTGAGTGCCAATATCTTATTATGATTGTCATTAGGACATTTCTAAACATTTCCACACTGAAATGAACACATATATAGTATGACCAGAAACTGAAGTGAGTACATATATAGTATGACCAGGACATTTCTGTAAAGAGGGATAGACAGTATTCCTCCGCATTTTTTTTCAGACTTGATCACAAGAAAAGGACTATTAGTAAACCAAGTGAGATGACTACTACCAAAATAAATTATTCTAGCTTACAGGTTCCTAGTTGGCAAAGCATGGAGGCACTTCACAACAGTGATGAATTCTCTTCAAATACATTATTTTACAAACACAGTGACCGCAAAATATATACTTGAACAAGAAGAGTGATTAGATAGTTCAAGTGAAGGAAAATGATTCAGAGAGGTTGTGCTAGTTTTGGTTGGGACAGAGTGAATTTTCTTCATAGTAGCTGGTATGGGGCTGTGGTTTGGATTTGTGCTGAAAACAGTGTTGATAAAACAGGGCTAATTTTTGTTATTGCTGAGCAGTACTTGCACAGAGTCAAGGCCTTTTTTGCTCCTCTTACCACTCCACCAGTGAGTAGGCTGGGGGTACACAAGAAGTTGTGAGGGGACGAAGCTGGGACAGCTGACCCCAACTGACCAAAGGGAAATTCCATACCATATGAAGTCATGTTCATGCTAGGGCAAGAGTTGGGCTCGATGATCCTTGTGAGTCCCTTAAAACTCACAACAGTCTATGATTCTATGACTTTTTACCAAGGCCCATAGTGACAGGACAAGGTGCAATGACTTTAAACTGAAAGAGGGCAGATTTAGATTGGACAAAATGAAGACATTTTTGTGTTGAGTGGTGAGACACTAGAACAGATTACCGAGAGGAGGTAGATGTCCCATCATTGGAAGTGTTTAAGGTTGGAAACCTCAGCTTTGAACAACCTGATCTAACAAGATTTCCTTGTCTATGACAGGAGAGTTGGACTAGATTACTTTCTTCAAATCTTTGTATGCTCTTTTGATTTCTCAAAATGGAATTTTCCTACTCTTACCTGTTTTAGCTTTATCTACTTAATATTCTTATGCCCTGACACAACAAGCTACCACTGAAATTTGTTTCATGCCCTTCCCTGGCATCTTTAGCCATAAAACTGATTTATTCTGTATTTGCTACTTATAACTCATATAGAAAATTTCATATTATATTTAGCAAATGTAATGGAGACATTCTTGTAAACCTTTCCCCGTCAACAGAAACAACTGAGCCTCAGAATTATTTCCTACCATTAGGGTAGCCAATACAGTGAGAGAGTCAGTTTGAACTACAAGGATCATACCTGTAATATTTCAGAACAGAATTTTTATGGATGGAAAGGAAGTATGCTCAGGTAAAATCTTTGTTAAACTTTTTACTGTTTTGGAAAAAAAAGAGTATGTGAAGAAAGTACTTAGATGAGGGAGTGTATCTCTATGAATGGTTCTTTAAATCCTTAAAACACTCTTAAACTTGAGTTACTTGTTTAACTGAAACAAGTTGTAGATAAGATAGTGAGAACAATGATATGTTTAACAGGACTGAAGTTGAACAGTGTGAAATTAAAAGCTGTGCTTTTTAATTTTTTTCTCTCAGTCTCTACATTTTGGGGTCATCATTTGTAATAAAGTAAACCAGGTTGCCTATGTATCACTTCCAAAGACTTCTGAAATTTCATTAAATACTGTTTTATTGATATTCTGCACAGTATAACAGCCGATAGATAAATGAGGAAAAAACATAGAAACAGAGGAAGGGCAGATAAAAGAGAGAACAATGAGCATGAAAACATTTAAGTCTGTATTGCAGATTCAATCTCAATCTATGATGGATCCCTTTTCTCAGCCCACCCTAGGACAACTGGAATTTATACTTGTTCTGTAATCTGCAGTCCTGTGCATTTTTCTGTACCTATCTGACACAAAAATGTTGAAGCAGATATTTGCTATTTAGCCAGAAGCAGGAATTTGAGGAATTAATTCCACAAAAAAGCAGAGAACAGAGGAAGGGCACAGCAAAAGAGGGCTGCAGTAGTATCTATATTAATTTTTCAATACTATACAATAATTGTTAAATAGTACTTCAGATATGCAAGTACGTAAAGATACCTTAAAATACAATCAATAAAACCAGCCACAGAAATACAGCTTAGCCTTAGGGTAAATTAAAGGAAAAACTTCAGACCAAATTATCCCTGTGGGAAAGTGAGTTTGAAGATTTCTGAAGCAAATGGAAATTCAGCTTCCAGAAATGAAAGACAATGTTACAAAGGACTTCTGAGAGGCACTATTGTCAAGATATACCTGTATGTAACATATGTAGCTGAAAATGTTGGTTTATCAGGGATAATGCATACTAAGTCATAAAGGCAGTCTATATAATTGTAAAATCAACATGCATAATAACTTGGAGACAAGAACACTATATGGTAAAACTTCTGTTAGTCAAACACTATTTACTGACAGTCTCTGTTCTCCAAAATCAGTCTCAGTCAGCATACTGTGTATGGTATGTTGTTTTTTTTCATTTTATCTCAGCTCTGTCTTCCGTAGATACTAATAGTTAAAATATTTCTGAGTTCCTTAATCTTAACATTGCAAAGACACAACCAGTCAATACATAACTATTCTGCTGTGAGTACTATTATCTCAGCTAACAGGTGGATGAGTTGCCAGGACAATAATTGCATTTCAATTGTAAAAAAAAAAAGTTGAAATAAGAATAATAATTAAAATGGGTGGTTGTATGGATAGAGAGATGGATGGATGGATTTTACATTTTAAAAATTGATCTAAATTTTAAAAATGTAATTTAAAATAATTACTTTTTTTTTCCCTCCAAATTCTGTTACCACCTAATTTGTTCTATTCCTCGTTAAGTTTGAATAACAAAGTTTTCAGTCTTAAAATATAAATTTTCATTGCTTAAAATGATACGTATTAGTTCTGTACAAGCTGACCAGCAGTCTCTATCTACTGTTCATGGTCATATTGTATTAATCTGAAGGAAAAAGAAATGAAAGATTTGGTACAATATACCCCATTGTTATTAGTGTAGTCAATTCTATGCGACCGTACTTGAATAGTGTTATTTTATATCCATTGTAACAGAAGGAAAACAGCATCACAGCACTAACTGATGAAAAGTATTTCTCAAGCTTATAAATTTCATTAATCAACCACATTCTCTTTGAAATCACTCTATAAAATAATTAATTAGACTTTCTATGGTAGTCACATATGCTAAGCTCAGCTGTTACAGGTGCTTCCGCTGCCTACTCTGATAACTGGTTTTTGTCACAACATGATCCTCTTTCTCCAAAGAACCAAAACATACTAATTAGACCTATGAAAGGGAAAGAAATCTTCACTTTAAAAGCTCATATTTTTTTCTCTCTCTGGAAATTTGATGCAGCCTCAGTGTGTATATTCTTGTTAACCATGTTGCAAACATCCCATGAATTTCATAAAAACTGTTATTTAACCATCAGTAAAAATGTGTAGGTGTTTTGTTTTGTTTTGTTTTGTTCTGCTTTTAACACTATACTGCATGCATGTTATTTCACTCATGATTCAGTACCTCACTTTTTGAAATTGATGTATTTCTCTTTTTACACTACGATCTCTGAGACAGCTAATATTAATGAATTTGCAATAAACTAGCTTGGAATGACACTTTAATAGGTTGTAATTGGCATGTACAAATGTCTTCTGCAGGAGTGGCAAATTCTGCAAGACTGAGATATTGATCATTAACACAATGATGCATGTCACAAGCACCTCAGTTTATCATAATCTCATTTCCTTAATGACATAAGTAAGCATTTTAATTCAGGAGATACACCAATAAATCAGTGTGATGCTGCATCTGAATGCTATCAAAAAGAATATTACTTCGTTGGATGAAAAGGTGAGATATTTTCAGCAAACTCTACAAGAATAGCAGAAAACAGTATCATGAACTTGATAACATGATAACTAAATAAATGTCTAAGTTACCTACCCTAACCAAGGACTTCAGGAAATTTCCCTGGTAGTGCAACTCAAAATTTGTGTGTTTTTTTTTTTTTTTTTTTTAATCTTGTTTACTTTTTTACTCTTCAGAAAACTTAAGGCTGTACAAATTGGTACAATTAAATGACATGAGAGTTGTGTATAAATATATATTTTTCTGCTTATTATTTATTTCTGCTCAGTCCCTTTGTATACTGACTTCATGTATCCTGTGAAAAAAAGAGCTGGGTGCAGACAAGCTATCACCAAGCATGAAGAGCAGTGAAAAGTAACAGCTGCAGAAGGGAAAACCCCTTTGCTCTGAGTCACTGTGCACTGTCACTGTAATATGAGGTAAGAAGTTGTACTGTGGTCGGATGTAAAGAAAAGGGGCAGTCAGACTCTGACAACACAGATGTGTACACAGAGGTGTATGACTGATCAAAGTGGAGGTTTTTCACCAGTGATGCTCTGACAACCAGCTGTCATCTAAGAGATGCAAAACATTTGCCCTGCCAACAGGGAATACTTGGGCTGAAGTAATACAAGGTAGGTAAGAGAAGGCATGAGGGAGTGAAAACCACTGTGAGCATGATAGCCATGACTGGGGTAACAATGACCCAAAGAGCAGGTCAGAGAGAACTCTTTACTTATCAGAAACTGGTTATTCTCTGAAAACACTCACTTTCACATAGGTGCAGATTTTGAGATCGTATCTTTCAGAAAGTAAAACTGACTAAAAGTATGATAAAGACCTACAGATTTGTCATCCAAAGTTCTTTGCATGACTTTGTGCTTTGCTAGAAGCCCTTGTAAAAATGAAAACCACAGACTTCTGTAGATAATAGTTTGTCAGAAACATATTAACCTGAAGGGAGAATAATTTATATTTCAAAATATATGAAAAATAAAATGTAGTTCAAGTACATATTTTAAGTGTCTGGGAAAGACTTGGAACATCATTAAAGTAACACTTGTGTTGTAAAAAGAAAATATAAATGAGAGACTTCTAATTTCAGTTGAGCATAATTTAAAGATTTGTCTTTATCTCTGTGTAGGTGGTGTTTAGCTGACTGACTAAAGGTCAATTCATCATACCTTTTTTTCTAAGCATGTGAAAACCAATAAGTTATATTTGGTAGTGTTGTTTTTAAAATTGCCAGTCATTTTAGCTATACTTTTCAAAAACCTAATTTTTAATTTCTTGAGGCAGATCTTGCTCACATCATTCTTTTTACTCAGCACAATTATTCAATAAAGACTTACACATAGTCTCTTGGAAATTGAATACAAATAAAATATACATAGAACAAAAATAGGAATGACCAAGTTACTAAAATGAAGTAAAGAGAAAAAATGTCTCACTTTTAAAGCTGTTCTAGATCCTGAGAAACATAATTTCCCGTTCTCTACTAACTTCAGGCATACCTGTGACAAGTGGGACCAGAAACAAAATGTCATCTAACCATTGAAGCATTTCTCTCACATACATACACCAGACGCACACCCTGCTCTCCTTGGCCACAGTGGTTGCAGCTGAAAGCATCCACCTGCCTTGCCCACCCCATTTCCTCCCCAGGGTCTCCAAGGTTTCTCTGGACTACTTTACTCCAGTGGTCCAGTTTGGACCACAGATAAATGTAAATCTTACTTGCAAGTCTTATTTAACAGGGTGGGGGTTTTAGAGCTAGCTCCAGCTTTCAGGACTGTTATATATTTAACATTAATCACTGACAGATCAGGATAGAGTTCTGATAAAATTTATTGAGACTACATGCACTTATAATGATTTCCGCAAGGTGGGAGTTTAGCTTGGACACTTCTGTAAAATAAAAACAAAAGGTTTCAAGTATTCTAACACAGAAAAAGGATTTGAATCTGGGTTTCCAACATCCTGGCTAATCACTCTGAGATTTGAGCTACTGAGAAAGAAAAACAAAGATTTTTTCATTTATCCTGTACAAAAAAAATTAGTCTCTTGCCAAATTCTGTGCAGACCACAATCTCGTAGGTGTGCTCAGAGACTGCCTACATAGATTACTCCTCTGAGTGTGCACAGGACCAAGACTTAGTGACTAAGTGACTGAAATATCAAAAGCTACAGTGCTTATGGCACTTAGTTTCATCCACAATTAGACAGTGTATGGAGTATGTTAGCAATGGAATGAAATTCCACTTAAAAGTAATTTTACAGTAAATATTAGGGGCATTCTTTGTCTGTTTTCTGTTTTACAAAAGTGGCCTTCAGTCACTGTGTCTGCACACCATCTTTAAAATACTGTAAGTTTAGAAAAAATAAATAATTTTGAGTTCTGTAAATACAGTAGAAATGCCCCCTATACTTTTGTGAGATGACATAGATTTCAAGGTGACATACAAATAAATTAATTTAAAAAAATAAAAACCCAAAAAACCACCCCCAAAAACCCTGTTATATTTTTTCTAGCAATTAAATAAAGACCCTTTGCTGAGTCTGTATTTTCAGTACATTGCATCTAAGAGCGTAATAGCTATCTATTTACATTGCCTTGATTAGGATTATAACTGAGATTGGCAGTAATATTCTACAGTTATTTAGTCATATTTGGCAGGTAAATACCATAATTTTTTTTATTTCTTTTGTCCAACTTTATGTCATGCAAAGTTCTTCCAGAGTATGGTAGTGCAGATTAACCTGTGCTTGTCTGGATGCATTATTTTGGAAGTCAGCTGGGGTGAAGTTGCCAAATTTCAACGTCTATTGCTATTTGTTTTTATTAAATTAAAAGCTTTATAAGATTATTAAAATTGTAAAATAACAGTAGCAAGTATAAAACAATCTGAAACAAAACAAAAACCTTTTGCAAAGATAAATTATACTGTACTCCTGGACTCCTGCTCCCATAAATTAAAGTGTCTACTGAAAATCAAATTCCAGTGTAACTGTCCTCTCTATGCATGTTTTTAATTTCCTTGCTGTAGACCAAAATAGCAGCACAGAGTTGATTTTACTCTGTCTGGCTGTAGAAGTCTAACCATAGCATGAAGTTAAGAGGCTAGTCAACCTACAGAAAGGGCAATATAGAGGAGATTTAGGTCACCTTAAATTTGAAGCATGTAGTCTCTTCCTCTTGATGACTACATTCTTTGATCATTTGTTGCGGTTAAAAGTCTGCATTTAGACAAGGTGAATTTGAACCAAAGCGCTCCATAAGTAGTCATGGAATAAGTAGTTATGGAATAAGTAGTTATGGAATAAGTAGTCCCATAGTAGTTATGGCTGCTTCTTCCCTGGAAAATCTGCCAGCAGCTCTTCAGGAAGTAGACTTAACACATTGACTACTGAAAGTGAAGCAAGAAATGAAGTTAAAACTAGGCCAGGGAAAGAGAAGTATGAACTGTCTTACTACAAAGATGCCTTCAGTTTTGTTTTTTATTTTTCTACTTGCTACTGTTTTATTGAATAAACAGATGTTTCATTTCCAGCAACCCCAGACAAAAATCTATGGCCTGTACTCAAGAAATTCAACTAACTTCAAAATGTCTGAACTTTAACCCAGGCAATTTACTTACCAAACTTCACCCATTTAAATGAAAACGTTTAAAAGCATCCTGTTACCTTGCAACATCATGTTTATCTTGTCAAGCAGAATCTTCAGATGTTAACTCAGATATTTCCTTCTCAATAACTTTGCTAAATCAAATGAAATTCCATAGTTAAAACAATTAACAAATTATTTCACAAACTATTAGAAACATTCATTTTCGAGAAGAAAATATTTCATCAGATTCCAACACTGAAAGCAATAGATTTGAATCCTGTAGATACGCAACATTTAACATTTGTTATAATCCACTGTAATCCCTTTTCTCAACCAACACTTCTTACCTACTGTTTTGGAGATGTGTAATATAAAAACTAGTTTCAAACCAAGTTGATGAGAAAGATAAACACATTCTTAAGTCCCATAGATTTTCAAGTTATTATCCTAGAACAAATTCTCATATCTTGACTAATGTATAACCAATTACAAAACTAGAGGGAACCTCTGCCTCCAGTAATAATTGATGGTGAAGAACTACAGGGGAAAATAGAGCAGGGGTAAGGATCATGTGTTTTATGTTATCTAATAAAAGAGATGTCTAATTTCTTTTGCCTGGCCATTACTATTCCATTGATCAAAATTAACAGCTCTTCTCCTTTACCCCTCTCTGCCTCTCCTTTTGTTTTCCCTTTTTTAACCCCTGCACTAATAATTCTAATTGAAGTTTTTGGTTGTTATATGTTTTGTTTGTTTGTTGTTATTATTTTATTTTCTTAAACTGTACAAGCATATTAGCCTCCTAATTCCCCTAAGAATATCTGCTTGAAATTCATTTGCTCATCCCTTTTACCTCTCTTGCCTGGGGCAGTGCATAAAACACAACTGAACATAGTTCAATAGTTAACCAGTGCAAACACCTTTAATTCTGACATGTTTGGACCACATGGTGTTAGAATCCATGTATCTTCTTTCTACTCTCTCTTGTAATTGCTGATTGAAAGAAAAGTAAATTGTTTTGAACAAGAACTGGTCCTCTTCTACAAAAAAAATATAATTAATTCTGTGAGTTTATATTTCATCCTTTTATGATTTTTTTATGAAACTACTGGCTTGTAGCACATATTGCTAAAAATATTTTCTTTCCTGTGGACTACTTCTTCTGAGAGCCAAGGGTGGGTTTTTAGTTTTGCTTTATTTTAATTACTTTGTTTTCCTAAAATATTGTTAGGAACTACTAACACCAAATGGAGAATATTGAAGAAAATCCAGAAGACATCTTCTGCAGGGTGACCAGAATTTTCTTAATGATAAATATACATTTTTTATGTTTTATAAAGCTTCATATTGAATTGTCCATGTTGATCTCATTTTTGTTTGCAAACAGCAAATAGTAGCTAAAAACTATGTAACAGGTTTAAAAAAAAAAAAAATTATAGGTAAGAAGGTGTCTAATTAAATTAGGCAGGTTAAATTTCTCTTTTGTCCATTAGAATATAGTTTATACCACTACCATAAAGTGAGAACATATCCAGAAAATTTTGATGTTTTTTTCTAGTAAAGAGAATTGTTTCATAATTTTGCTGAAGGATTAGTTTGTTTAATTGTTTGTTTATTTAAAGGGAAACCAATTTATGCAACTTAAAAAGATTAAAATTATCCTCAACAGACAAGATCCAGAGCTGATGTCAATCATTGCAGTTAGGAGTGCTTTAACCACTTGAATCTGGTGAAAACGATCACAATAACATAAAGAAATTCTTCGTTCCCTCACTCCATGCCTTGAATTCCCATTAACAGCAATAAGGATATTGCAAGTGTGCTCTACTACCACTGGATTAATCTTAACTGTTTGGAGGCCAGTGAAGATTTTTTATTTTCTCTTCAAAAATAATAATAATAATAATAATAATAATACCAAATGCTATTATGGTAGATTGACCCTTTCTGGATAACAGGTGTCCACCAAAGGTGTTCGGTCACTCCCCCTCCGCAAATGAACAGAGGAGAGAAAATATAACAAAAGGCCATGAGTGGAGATAAGGACAGAGAGAGATCATTCACTAAGTACCATCATGAGAAAAACAGATTCAACTTGGGGAAATTAGATTAATTTATTACCAATCAAACCAGAGTAGGATAATGAGAAGTAAAGCCTAATCTTAAAACTCCTTCCTCCCACCCCTCCCTTCTTCCTAGGCTTAGCTTAATTCCTGATTTTCTCTTCCTCCTCCCCCAAGCAGCACAAGGGAGATGGGTAATGGGGGTTGTGGTCAATTCATCACATGTTATTTCTGTTGCTCTTTTCTTCTCAGGGGAGGACTCCTCACACTCTTCCTCTGCTCAAGTGTGGAGTCCCTCCCATAGAAGACAGATCTCCATTAATTTCTCCATTGTGAGTCCTTCCCCTGGGCTACAATTGTTCATGAATTGATCCAGCATGGGTCCCTTCCACAGGGTACAGTCCTTCAGGAACAGACTACTCTAGCACGGGTCCTGACTGAAGCTTGCTCTAGCATGGGCCTCCCACTGGGTCACAGTCTCCTCCAGGCACTCACCTTTTCTGGCGTGGGGGTCTCCATGGGCTGCAGGTGGATATCTGCTCCACTGTGGACCTCCATGGATTGTAGAGGGACAGCTGGTCTCGCCATGGTCTTCATCACAAGTTACAGGGGAATCTCTGCTCTGGTATTGGGAGCACCTCCTACCCCTCCTTCTTCATTGACCTTGGTGTCTGCAGAGTTGCTTCTCTCACACATCATCATTCCTTTTTCCATCTGCACTTGCACAGTATTTTTCTCTTTTGCTTCTCAAATATGTTATCACAGAGGTGCTACCACATTACTCATGGGCTCAGTCTTGGCCAGTCTGTCTTGGAGCTGGCTGTCACAGGCTCTGTCAGACACAGGGGAAGCTTCTAGCAGCTTCTCACAGAAGCCACCCCTGTAGCTCTCTGGTACCAAAACCTTGCCAGGAAAACCCAATACAGCCATACAATGTGTCCTAACTTTGGATTTTTTGTCTCTTTTTGACTTAAATTCTGTTATATTATTCCAAAAAGTATCCTACATCCCACTGCACAATATGAGCATTGTGAGGCAGAAGATTGTTAGGATGTTTTCCTTTGAGTTAATGACACATGTCTGCTTAGTTGAGATAATAAAACTCGTCACATTAGCAGCAAAATCAGTTTCTGGCTGACAGTCTAGAATTAGCTGCTTTTCTTTTTTTTTTTTCTTTTTTTTTTTAGCAAGTGAATCCATTTCTTTCAGGGCTGCAGCAATCCTGTTCCTGTATGGGTAGTTAAGCAAACCTGCCTTTGTGCTATTAACATTATGCAAATGAGGCTAAAATTCTTAATGCAATGACACTTTGGCTATAAAATGTGCTGTGGAGGGAAAAAAGTTGATAATGAAATAAGCATATTCACAGAAAAGAGAGAGAAGCAGTTAACTTATCTTCCTTTTTTGCATACTTCATAATCATTCTACATAAACTTCCAAACAGGCCTTAGAAGTTGTTCATTAGCGTAATTACACTATAAGGGTTTTGGGTTTTTTTTTATTTTTTCATTAACTTCTCATTGTCTTACACAAAGTTGAGCTACACTGGCAGTATGCATTTTGCCTAGTGCTGGTCCTCGTCCTCATTCCCTCGCGCTCACATCAAAATAATTTTGGTTCAAAGGATGATCCTTAAGAGTAGTATGTACAGAAGAATCCTTCCTTCCTTCCTCTTGTGTCTGGTTGCAGTATTGCATGTGCCAACTGTGCCAGAGCCTGACTCACTGCAGATCCTACTGCAGCCCCCGTGCTGGAGGAGAGCTCTGATGCACTTCCAAGGGCTAGTGGTGGTGAGTCTGTGCAGTGGTGCCACAAGTCTCACTCAAACCACAGTTTCCTGCTAGAAATAAAAACATAAAGAATTTCTCACAGAAAATTTCCTTCACTAGTCCCATTAGTCCCATTTCACAGAAAAAGTTAGATTTTGCAGCAGTATAATTTCTATGGAACCATTTTAGCTTTATCAGTCTTGGGCCCTTACGCTCATTATAAAGCAATGAGTATGGAATAGTAGAATAAGTCAGACACAGTATGTGGTATTATCCCCGGTGCTTACTGACCAATCATGTAGTGCAGGCAACCCTCTGGTTTTTTCTGAAACTTTATAAGATGAAGGCCATTAGGATTTTGCTCTATGTTTAACTTTCTTCCTGTTTAACTCACTGAAACTGGATGCCATTCCTTTGTGTGCTGGCTCTTCTCCTGTTAATAGAGTCCAGGAGGCTGCAGGCTCTCCTTGCTGCTAGAGCACTGTTGACTCATGCTTTTCTTGCTGTCTGCCAGAGCCCCAGAGGCTTTTCTGTAGAGCTGTTCCCCAGCCCTCAATCCTCTGTGTCATTGCAGGGAGCTCTTCCTTCCCAGGTGCAGCATTTTTAATTTGTCCTTGTATTTCATGAGGTTCCTCATGGCCCTTTCTTCCCGCCTGTCTAGGTCCCTCTGCCTGACCCTCTAACATACTGGTTACTCCAGTTTGGTGTCATCTGAAAACTTGATGACAGTGCACTCTATCACCTCATAAATTATGAAATTGCTAAAGAGGACTGGTGTCCCAGACCAGCATTACTCCACTTGCTGCTGGTCTCTGGGTAGAGCAGAACTCATTAACCACTACCCTCTAAGTCCAATCATCCAAACAGATGGATCATACAACCCACCTGGTCCATCAATCTAGACCTTGAATGGACCATCCTAACTTGGATACAATAATATTGCAGGACCCAGTGTTGAAAGACTTACAAAGTTGAAGTAAATTACTTCCCCTGCTCTCCCTTCAGTCAGAGTCGCAGTTCATTTATCATAGAAGGCAAACAGGTTCATCAGAAGTAATTTACTGATGGCAAATCTATTTTTCCTGGGGACTGAAATAAAACTGACTCACCTCTGGTTTCCCAGATTGGTTAGTTTGCCTTTTTGGAGCTGAGTGAAACATTTTCCATTCTCCAGTCATCAGAGACCTACCCAGTCTACACACTCATCTCATTCCAAAATTATAAAGTGGCTTTACAACAACCTTGGTCAATTCCCTCAGTTTATTTGGATGCAGCCCATCAAATCCCATGTACCTGTAAGTGTCCATGTGAATCTTTCCATCAAAAGCATTTACTATAATATTAAAGTGGAAATATCCTTCTGAATATTTTCTCAGAGATGTTAAATTATATTACTTTTCTAGGTAACATAAATCTTATCCTGTGAAGCTTTGCCAGTTTTGATTTTTTTTGCCATAGAGCTGGAAGTGGACCCCAGATGGAACACTGACTGAGGGTTATTATACTGTTTTCCTTGTTAACACACAGTATATTAAGAATCTGTGATACAAAATTAATAGTTAATGCTCTGTACTCACTTCCTATTATTTTCTAGTTCCTGGTTACAGGTATCAAAATATAGATAATTCTGTGTGTCAGGAGACAACCTACAGCATACAAGACTGGTTTCACTGAATCATAAATTGATACAGTACTCTGAAAAGGATGGTTCTCAGTAAGAGTCATCACATGCGGTAGAGACCTTGGCGGAAAAGAAAGAACTTTCAAAACCTTAAACTTTGCTTCTTTTCCATGTTGGAATGGCCACAAATGCGATTTTGAGACTGGAATTTTGTCAAAAATTGATTTTTTTTTCAATATAATACCTGAGGTTTTTAATTCATCTCTTTTTCCTTCACTTTCTCATTAGAGGTGACCAGAGAGGTCTGGACTGCAGAAAACTTTCATTTAAAAATTTTTTTGGAACCAATATACCTCTCAGGAAACATTTTGGCTTTTATAAAATTACATTTAGTCACAGCTGTTCCAGCCAGGTTTAATATTGTAAGGATAATCAAAATACAGAAGAGCTGCCTAGACCTTCTAGCATAATGATGGAACCCTTATTTATAAAAAAAAAAATAAAAAAATAAAAAAATTCCCAGACTAGTGAAAGGGATAGAAGTTAGGATAATAAGAAAAGTAGGTGGACTAAAATGGATAACTATATCTGATTCGTAACGTTAGATAAAGAGAAGAACAGAATTAGTTGATTGCTTTTTTGTAGATTTTTTTCATCTAATATGGATGGTATAGATCAACAAATCAGATCCTGGGCTGCATCTAAAGGGCCACTACTAGCAGAGATAAAGTTGTGATCTTCCCACTCTATTCATTGCTTGTTAGGCTGCACCTGGAGTACTGTTCCAGTTCTGGTCTTCACAATTCAAGAGAAGAATTCTCCCATCCAAAGGAGAGCCACAATGATGATCAAAGTATTGGAGAACCTGTTCTATGAGGAAACAAAGAAGGAGTTAGATCTTTTCTCACTGGAGAAGAGAAGGCTTGAGGGGGAGATCACAGTATTCCAGTACTTAAAGGGCAGCTACAAAGAGGAGGCTCTTTTCACAAGGAGCCACATAGAGAAGACAAGGGCAATGAGTACAAGTTGCACTGGGAGATCTTCCATGTCAACCTAATAATAAAAAGTTACAATAAGAACAATCATTCACTAGAACAACTTCCTCAGGGATATGGTAGAGTCCTATCACTAGAGACTTTTCAAGATCCAATTGGACAGGGTACTAAATAATATCATCTAGGCTCCCTTTCCCACAAAAGATTGGAACAGATGATGCTTTGAGGAGCCTTCCAACCTGGGCTATTCTGTGATTCTATAAACAGGTTTATATAATCTAACTTGATTTTTTTCTTTAAATGTTCCAACTGTGTAGCTCTTTCAGCATGGAAGATTTTGCTTTATTTTTTAAATGAAATGAAAATGAAAAAGTGAGGAACAAGGTCACTATAAGCTTCTTCATATACCTGATAATATCATTTGAACCATTAATCAACCTGTTACATATTGAGAGGTCTGTATATGTATACAAAAATACCAGCACTCTTCATGATAATATGTGTAAAAGATGTAGGAACACTCACTTGAACATTCTTACCAGGTGGCAAAACGTATCAAAATATGCTGATTGTATCACTGAGAGTTTTCTCTCCTATGTGTGGGTTTGAATACAAGTTTATATATTTGAATGTAATTAAAATAGATTTTTCCTTTTCCTTTCTATAGGCAGGAAAGAAATAAAATGCAACCCATCTCCAGGTTAATGTTGTTTTGGGAAGCATAATTTTGATCTGAGGGTTTTTTGTCCCGCCTTTCCCCCCATTGTAATCCCAGCAAAATGTTACAATGACTGCAAACTGTTTTCAAAATATTCTCCTTGGATAATAAGCTCATATAGTCACAGGTCTAACACTACAATGCTGGGCTGATGAAGAATTCCTCTTATAAGCCTTAACTCTTACCTGATAACAGATTTTAACAAAATTACTTCTTGGTAAGATGTTTCTTATACAAGAAATGAGATGTGACAGTGTTTGTGGAATGTTTGAACAAATCCACTTCCAATTATACATTAGCCAGTACACTTAGGAGAGTGAGACATATGTTAACACAACTTGAAAATGACAGTGAAATACCTAGGCTATTCTATTCATTAGTTTACAATTTATAATAAGAATAGTAAAAATCACTGCTAAAATAGAATACCGCTAATGATGATTTTTCATTCAGTTTTCCCTAAGACGAAAGTAATAGAAATTCAGACCCTTAAAATTTGTGTATGTAACTCCGTGGTCCCTTTACATGACGTATTTTTGTCTAGATCCAATCCCCAGACAACACAGGTCTTTTTCAACCCTGAATTATAGTCTCTGAATCAAACTATAGCAAGTCATATATTGAGCTATGACATTAGTCATATTAATCCCTGTTTGGCCAAAATGGTCAGTGATTGTAACACCTGGATTTATTGATGTTTTCTGCTTAAAATGACTGAAGTTTGAATTGGTAGTAACACCAATGAAATCACACACTTTAGTACAAGATTTTATACCAACAAAGGTAAGAAAACTAATGTAATTTTTGCATATTTGCAGGTCTGCTGCTCTCGAATCTGTGCATCATACATGTGGATTTTTAAGAAAGAGGATGTCTGCCCTATTGTTGTCTGGCAGGCTCTACACAAAGCAGACATAGTGAAATGATGAAATACTCATCTTGCAATATTCCTATGAAAGTTACCTTTCATTTAGGAAGCAGAAGCAACCTTTCTTATTTTTTCCTATTTCTATCAGTTGCTTATTGGTGGAAATCTAAGTCCTTTGTTAGTTACGTATTCAAATATATACATTAGAGTAAGTAAATTCAATAAGCATTAGGACAGGGCATGATTGCTTGAGGATTGAGACTAGGAATCAGCTTATAACAGTGTATTTTGACATAGAAATAGAGACCACCAAAAATACAATTTGGGATAGATTCAAACAAACCAAAGAAGTCTTTTCTTTTAATGACTTACAAGGATGTTATATTTGCCAGAATTTTTACAAGAGTCTGCAGGAATACTAGAAGAATATTTGTCAGAGAGATTCATTGTTGAGATACTAAGTAATGAATGATATCATTTAGATATCTTAGGTTAGAAAATCTTCAGAGCAGACAATAACAGAAACCTGGGGAAATTGAGGAGTAAATATAATGTATGTTCTGAATTAAAGAATTTTTTTTTTTTTTAATTTCTGCTTCTAAGGAATTTGAATATCAGTTTTACATCCTGAACAATACATTTGAGTTCAGGAATTTTCATGGAGTTAATTTTTTTTTTAATTTCTGCTTCTAAGGATTTGAATATCAGTTTTACACCCTGAACAAATACATTTGAGTTCAGGAATTTTCATGGAGTGGAAAATTCTGAATTTCACTCCATGATTGTTTCATTTCACATAATGTTTAGGCTGAGTAGACTGCTGAAATAGTTAGATAAATGTTGACAGTGGCAACAAAATTGGAATTGTTATAACAGGATACAGTGCTGAGAGTGTCACATTGCCACACACCAAGAGGTCAAAAATCTTAAATGTAATCCACTACTGTCTGTTTGTCAGAACAGAGAAAACTTGACGTGGCCAGGCTTGAATATTTAAATCCAAGGAGTGAATTAAAACTACAGTAAATAAAGGAAATGTGAAAGAGGCACCTGTATCCTGAGATTGCTGATTGTTGGCTGGGCGAGGTTGATCTAAATCTGTAAGACTGAAACAGATATTTTTTATTTGCAGATTGACTTTTTAATTATTTTTAACTTATTATTTGTAGAGCACACCATGTAGAAGTGTAGTAATGTACTTTACGCTGTTATTTCCCACAACATTTACTCATGTTAAACTGACAACAGATGAAGACCCGTGTTTTCTCTTTTCCCCTCAGGTATTCATTTCAGCAACTCTCTTTGAATTTCAATGAAATTGTGTTGTGTTATACCTGTGCAGTGAACATTCAGACTGATAGAAATAGCAGACAGTTTGAAGGAAGGTGAGCTCTGGTGAATTCATTAAAAATTTATTTAGTACAATGAATGTATTTCATCATATCTCATTGAGTAGGCAAAGTGCTCAGAAGCATAGCAAGATGAAAACTTATATTTTTAATATCTAAAATACTTCCTACACTAGAGACAACTGATGTGACAGGGGTAGAGAAAGATGCAAACGAGGATGTAAACTTTCTCTAGGAGAAATATTATTAAGCTCACTACTAGAAATGTATCAGTTTACAAAAATCACATACATGGCTCTTTCTCCTATTTCTTTGGCTTACTGAAGACTTTTCACATATAGACATCTCAAGTGGTAAAGGGAGAAGAAACCCTAAGACACCAATAATACTATGCCCAGGGAGCAGAAAGGTCAGCTACCAGTATTCAAACTTATTTTCTCTCCTCCTTGGAATATCGATTCTTTTCTCCAACGGATAAGAAAATGTATACAGGATATCCCATGTTCACACCATTTCCTAGAGAGTGGAAAGCACAAGGACATCCACTGCAGACTCAAAACATGTGTGTGAGTGTGTATATATATACACACGCACATATACTTATTTATTTATTGTTTATTTATTTATCAATATAAAACCTTTATTATGCATTGCAGAAATTGTATTGGACATTTGAAACCTTTCCAAGTAAATATTCTCTGGCCTGTTAGTTCTTCTTCCTGGTAGAAATTCTAGAGAAATAATGTGTCCTACTTGAATACATAACATTGTAATTTACCTGCCTTTGGACCTATGAATCTTTAGAATGCATTTCTTCTGTTCCTGCTATTTTTCTCATAGTTGGGGATATATTAGTGCAGTAGTAGTAGCATTTAAATGTAAATATAGAATTAAATAAAGTTTAAAGAAATGGTTTTGGACACTAAAAATCTTTCCAAAGGCTAAATAAAATGCTACTCTTATCTAGCAGTATTTAAAATAAACACCTTCTAACACAGCCTTCACAGGTGATAAAATAAGCTGTCTAAATTATTCTATTTGAATATATCCCCTTTTTCTTTCACAATATTTCTGGTATCTCACTTTGATGTAGATATGCTGTTTTATGTATATAGCGTTTATTTCTAAGAGGTAGGAAGACATATATTTTTTATGTAATCTGAAATCATTTCACTAGAGGTTGGCTGTAAGGAATGTGGAGAGAGAGAGAGCTGTGTACTGTGCTCCTTTCCCAAATATAATAAACAAGGATTTGGTGCAGCTGCATACAAGAATTGGAGGGTGGTCAATAGTACCTATAGGATAATCCCTTATAACAGTGAGCCCCAGGTAACATATTGTGTCAAAAGAAATCAGCATTAGATTTCTCGGCTGATGGAAGCAAATGTTAACCAATGTGCATTGAATACTATAGATTATTGTGACAATATATTGGTTTAGTAAGGAGGAACAGTTGACATCTTAGAGAGTACATTGTTAGATTCTAATAATTACCCCTTGGTTAATGCTATTTAAATACAGTGAACTGTCATTATTGTTCGTTAGTTTAGTTGCAGAAATGTTTTGAATTTCCATCATATTACTACCAAAAAACAAAACAAAACAAAAAAGCAAAGCAAAAAAAATCCCAACCAAACCCAACACCACTGTTATCTTACTTTACACACTTGAAAAAAAAGCAGGGAGCAGAATAACTTCTGTGTCACTGAGCTTGTAACGTGATAGTGAAATAACAGGAACAAACTGATTTGCATAAGATTGCATGATTCATGGTGTGAGAAAAACTCTTGCTGTGTGTATTCTGCCTTAACGTTTTCAATTAAAGATTTTGTTGTAAGAATAATTTATTCTCTTAAAAATAATGGAAGGGACATAGTGGTGAAAAGATTTTTCCTTACTTCTGTCTTACTGATTTAATGACAGGGTGCATATTTGACAAAAGCTCCTGAGTAGTACATGAAATTTTTAACTATTTATGAGATTGTTTTTATTTTCTAGATTTTTAAATTGCCAATAAGTCACTTACACAGAGGAAGAGGGATCTATAATAAGGTGACAGCAGAAAACCCACTGTGTTTTAAAGGCTTTAGTGCAACTCTGCTTTTAGGAGTGTTGAAAGTAGCGATTACATTTCCCAACCAAAGAGTATAATTTTTTTCAATTATTAATTAATGTTTCAATTGTTTGGTGTTACTGATACACACTTTACCCACCAAGGAGCTATGAAGATCCTTTTGGTAGACATTAAATCAGCTGTACTGTCTTGGCCCTGAGTTTCAAAGCAGGCTTTTTTTGTATTTATTTCTTTTACTCTGTAAGTGTATAATACACAATAATTCCATGTACATTCTGTGCTTTTCTTACAAATGGGCTTAAAATTTTAATGTCCTCCAAAAGCCATTAAAGGACTTATTTATTAAACAACATTTAAATAATACATTAATTCTTATTTTGAGGAAATTTCAAGGGAAAATTTGGTCTGAAATCACTTCCACCTCTCTGAGATATAGTTTGTCACTATATAGGATAAACAGGTCTACTGTTTCTGAACAGACACAGTAAAGAACAGTAGATGAGCAAATCAGATTTCAAGGTCAAATTAAAAAATATAAATAAAATAGAAAACTTAAAAAAAATTTGCATAAAACCTTTCTCCCCTTCAAGTCCCCCTCCTCTCTAAAAAAGAAGAAAGAATATGCCAGGTTTTGTATTTTTATAAACTCTCTCTTTATGGCTGAAGTACTTACTGTGAAAAATCCTTTTTAGTGCAGGCTGAGTAGAATAGAGAAAGGTCCTAACAGTGGTTTTCTTAAGGGCTTAAAACCTCTCCCCTGCAAATGTCTAAAAAATCACAGAATCAGAGAATGCTAGGGATTGGAAGGAACCTCAAAAG
>NW_010333696.1:0-4292 GCF_000700745.2 Antrostomus carolinensis
GACCGGTCTGTAGTTACCGGGGTCCTCTTTTCTCCTCCTCGATTCTGTGATTCTGTGAAGACCAAACCCAGTAAGAATTGTTTAATCCTCTGACTTGTGTTATCACAGCTTTCTCCATTAATCTTTACACCATAAGTACTGAAGGCTTAAACGTGAAGGGTGAAATAAGAAACTGCAAGCAGAACCAGGGGAAAAAGGAAAACATTTGCTTCGTAACCTTTCAGATCAGCAATTCCCTAAACCATGTATCAAAAGAGTATGTGTATGCTTAAATATTAGCAATAATCTTCTTAAAACTAGAAATGTTTCAAAATCCACTAGATTACTTAGAATCCCAGAAAAATATTATTTTTGACATAAAAATAATGTTGTTTTGTTGGGTTTTTTTTTTGGGGGGGGAAGAATTGTTCTCTAACAATTTATGAGAACAAGATTAAAACCAGCAATTAACACAGACTTCTATCTTTAGTAATTATTCATATACCTGTTAGCTGATTATAAGTCGTAGCTCCAGGCTGTCTGCCTGCACTGCTAGGACACAGACAGCAACCTTTGCTAAATTGACTCCACTGGCTACACTCATGCTGCAAGAGCTGTTTTCAAGGACAGATGTACAATGTTATATGGGTAAAGAGACGAGCAAATTAAAGAAGGGTGTTCTGTCAGGAAAAGGACTGAAGGACTTGTGTCAGCATTTCCCTACAAAAAAAAAGACCTCAGATTTTTAACTCTTCACCACCTATTAGCTAGATTTAAGAAGTGCCTTCCTTATATAGATAGCACTACTGAGTCTTCTCAAATAAAATAATGAAAATACAATAGCTCGGAACAAAATACAAAGGGCATGCACTACAGATAACCATATATCTATATATCTATATATAGAGGGATTCATCAGGGGCTTTTAATCCTTCTTAAACTGTGATTCATTTTAAGGCATCATAGCCTGTAGGTTAAGGAAGCTGAGAATAGAACACGAAGTTACTGAAACATACTATTGTCACACAACACAAAAGTAACCTGCAATTTGAGATCATAATAAATGTCCAGCACATTCCTACCAAAAAGCTACACTCATATTTTTGATTTTTTCTTTTTATCATCCTAATTCTGCATATTTCTCTTTAAAGCAGTACATGTATTTTTTTAAATGAGGCTCCAAGTCTTTTAGCCCTACTCTGCTCTGAGAAATATTTAGCAGTACAACCGTAGAAGTAAGTTATACTGGCAGCTCCTGCTAAGCACAGACGGAGTTCATACTGGCAAGAGGCTATATCTTATATTGCCTTTATTGGCTCCCCATTGAAATTGCATTTACAATCAAGGGATTATGTGATCTCACTAAAAGAGGGCTTCTGGCATGTATATAAACTTGTTTTATTTTACTAGGGGATTTCTAGCATAGATCTAGACTACTTTGACACTAAGAGCAAGCCTACACCTTGCAATAATGTGATCCACAAAGAGCCAGGAACCACTGATACGCTCCCACGCAGCAGGGCTGTCCTGTACTGTGACACTGACATCAGTCCCAAAAGCCACCCAGGGCTATTATCAGACTATTACACCAGGGACTGTAAACCCTTCTTCTTGGCAGGGATAATTAGCTTGGGCACCTCACTATTGACTATCCCATTTCTGAATCCACAGCTAGGTTTGTTGCCACAGTCTCAGGGTCTACTACATTGTGCTGTATCTCCTATTTACTATTTTCCTTCCCTTCAGAAACTCCTCTTAGTAAAAGTTTCAAATTGATTGAGAAAAATCATCAATTGTCACGTGGAACCTGCCCCTTTTCACAGAAAGATCCTTTTCAGAACTTCACTATGGACAGTGTCTTTCCAGGAAACTGACTAAAATAGCTCTATCTAAACTATCTAAAATAGCTCTTAATTCTCAGTGCAGTGATGAAATAAAAGAACAGTAAATTTCACACAACTGTAGCTATTGCAAAGCTTCTAGTAACTAGATAATGCAGGAGATAAAATTAGAAGGTAAAATATTATCAATGTTTTCTCTGAAATGAAATAATGTTTATTATGACTACTGAAAATTACCCCCACTCCCTGATGTGATTAAAAATATGCCCTGGACAGCCAGAGGAAATCTAACATAAGGAACAATCCTACACAGTGAATTTGACAAAAGACCTAAGAAGTTTCTATTCTGTAATGTAGTGGATTTCTGCATTAACAAAAAAGCAGAGAAGCTTATTAGGGGCTTTAACCTCCACCCCCATCCCCAAAACACACTTTTCCTGTATCTGAATACAGAGAAAAACTAAAGTTCACACTTCTAGATTTTTTTCATAACTTCATCCATCTGTTAAATAATTTACATTCTACTAGAATATGCAGCAATAGTATAGCTATGAAATATATTAATATATTAAATATATAAAAATATACATTACTCCATAATCTGGAAACTATCCAGCAGTATTTAACACTATTTCTTACTTCTCTCCTGCAACACTGCATTAAGAGTTTCACAAAAACAGTGCTTTAATGATGTACAGGCACCAGAAGGGAATCTTGTCCATCAGAGAGACTTTGAAATAGCTTGATCAAGTCAAGAATCCTTCCACTTCCACTGTGAATGAAAGGAACTGTCCCCTTTTTAATCGATATGCATCAGGTTAGTCTTTCTGTCCACCATATACAACACATTACCTTGATGGGCTGATTGTCCACAACCAAAAGATTGAACATTGAGAAGTGAACAGTTCAAGAAAAAAGCTTTTAAGATGGGAGGTTTGATGGCAACCTATTTTTAATAAAGCCTTCAAAGTGAAAACAGCAGAATTTTGCATGTTCCTTTAGACTGTAAATGCGGTTTTGCTTTTTGTTTCATACTTAAATCCACTGGTAAGTGAACATTAGAGCTGAGTATATTCTTTGGAAGCTTAACCAGACAACTGTATTTTTAATCACTTAATTTCTTAAAGTACTTGGAGAATACACACCAAAGCATCTCACCTTTAACTACAAAAGCTGAAGAAAAAGTTCAGCTGTAGTGAGACTGACTTAAATGAGAAAGCACAATTTGGAGAAGACACTCAAAAGAAATTAAAAGTTTGGATACCTCAACGCGAGAAAGCTTAACTGGGTCTGATTTTTCCAAAAGCGCTAAATATCCTGGAGCTAAAAGTTCAGCATCTTTAACACATTTCCAGTGAAACATCGAAGAACAGAGGAACCACAGGTCATTAGTCTGCTTTGCGAATTGTGGCCTGTATCACCACAGCTCTTAACTTTTGACCAAACAGTCACTGTCAACCCTCCAACTATTTACTGACTAGTGCACCGTTATCATCAACATTTTAAATTGAAAAGTGCTGGTTAAATGAGGCTTAACATGCACTAGTGTTACTCTGCAGGCCCCTTATCTTGGCCTGGAGGACCTCTGCCTGGAAAATGCTGGGCAGTCTTTAAAATGACTCACATAAAAATCTTTCTTAAAAAGATGTAATACACTTTAATACCCGTGAATAAAAATTAGTAGATTCAAAGCAAATTGCTTTTACCAAAGGTAGAGAAATAAAGTTACAAAAGTTACCTTTTTTTTTTTTTTTTCACTTCAGGAAGGGGAATAGTAGACATATTTACAGAAATATATGTCAATGGAAAAAAGAATCTGCCTTATGCTTAATGTAGTTTCTGTGATGAGGTATTAGAGATACTAAACTTCAAAGAAGGAAAGACAAAGATCCTACAGCACCTCAGATCTCATTAAAACCATTTCTGTTTTCTCATGAATAGGAAGTCTTCCCCAAATTGCGTTTCTCTTGCTTCAAATCACCATTACCTTATCTGAAGACATTCTTCTGGGTGAAGGCCTATAATTTTAATATTTATAGCTGTGTTGGGTTTGTGTGTGAAGGGGGGCTGGTTTTGGTAGTGGGGGAAGGGGAAGCATCGCGAAAGCTCCCCTGGCTCCAAGGCGTAACCCCCCCAGCCCAGGCTGAGCCAATGAGCACTAGAGAAACACCTCTGCAAATCCACATTTGTGAGGGGAAGGACTGTCTTGAAAAGAAGAAGGTGGAGAGGACCTGGAGGAGAGGCCATTGACCTGAACAGAAGACGATCATCAGCATAAACAAAAAAAAGATTTTTGTTGCCAGGAGGAAGGAGGAGGAGGGAGAGACAGAGAACCTCTGACACCCAGTTCAACAGGCATGGAGTAGGAGAAGGCAAAGGAGGTCCCCTGCAGCCCATGGAAGTTCAATGGCAGAACAGATACGCACATGTAGACCATGGAGGACTCCACGCTGGAGCAGAAAAGCTGAGCCT
>NW_010333696.1:4353-25529 GCF_000700745.2 Antrostomus carolinensis
CCAGGGCCGGGAGGTGAGGAGGTGTGCTGGCCCGGAGACCCATCTGCAGCCTATGGGATGTCCCCGTGCCGGAGCCGGGAGCCAAGCCTGAAGAGGTCTGTGATTCCATGGGAAACTCGCTCTGGAAAACATCTTGTTCCTGGACTTTCATGCCAGGAAGAGCAGCAGTGGTGAACTGACTGAACCCCCATTCCCTGTCCCCTGTGCTGCTGGGGGGAGAAGGTAGAGGAATTGTGAGCCAAGTGATTTGAGCCCAGGAAGAAGAGAGGGGTGCGGGAAGGTGTTGTAAGATGTGGTTGTTATGTCTCACTGTGCTACTCGGATGAATGGCAACAAATTAAATTGATTTTTCTTACCCAAGTTGAATCTGTTTTGCCCATGACCATAACTGATGAGTGAGACCTCCCTGTCCTTCATCCTAATCTGTGCCCCTTTGTTGTGATTCCCTTCCCATCAAACTGGGTGGGGGGAGTGAGTGCAGGACTGCATGGTCTACCTGTGGTTAAACCACCACAATAGTCCCAGCAAAATTGGGGATCATATTCTAGTACTAACTCCATTCTAATCTGACATCACTTTCTGAGATTTAATGGCAGCTCTTATCTCTGCTGAAGGAGTGAAGTTCATTGAACTAAGTCTCCTCATTTTGATCTGATCAGAATCAGAGGAGTCTGTCATAAACTCCTGTATCAAAATCAGAGAGGGAGCAATGGAAGCCAGCTTTACAAAATGGGAACAGAGAAGTTCCTGAGTACCCTTCGCTACTGCTCCTGAACAGCTTCAACATTTAGAATAGAGAAATGACTGCTTCAGCAAGCTGACAAAACTTACATGTCTTCTAATGTTCTTTGAAATCTTCTCACACTCCCAGGAGTAAGAGGGAGAAAGATGGAGAGAAATACAAAGTTGGTTCCTCACTTATTTTTTACATCGGTGGTAAGGGGAGGATGGGAGACAGAAAAAATCCTAGTTACTCAATAACCCTCAGTAGAACACTTCTGTGCTCCCAGTCCCATGCCAGATGCATACCACTGACTGCAAACCATCTCCTGGTACGCTATTTCAACTCCACAGCACAATTTCCTTCTTCCACTTGAGGAGGACAGACTTCTTCCTGGGTTTGCCATGAAAGCAATGAGGATTTACTTCAGTTTTTCTTCATTTTTGGTACCAACTCCTCTACAGAAAAGATTTTAGGAAGGATGGGAGTAGGTGATGACTTTTGCTTCGATTTTTTCGTTGGCTTCCAAGGGAAATCAGATATGAAAACACCTCAAATCCGGTTGACCTCTATTGACCTGTGCTCAGTATGTTAAAATCCAAACATGTTCACATATCCACACACACACATTCTTGTTTTTTCTGTTGCAACTTAATTTATGTTACCGAATACAGTTTCCAAAATAAAGTAACAGATCAATCAAGAAAAAAATGAAAAGGTCTTTAAATTTCGAATCCCATCAGTTTATGATGAGAAAAAAAAAAAAAATCAACATTTTGTTTTGTCTTAAGTATCATCTCTGCCACAGTGAGACATTCAGCTAGGCTGAAGAATTATGGGTCTAATGTAATTAATATTCCTATGACTAATCACTGGAGTTACACTATTGTCCAGAGACTCAAGAAGGAATAGAATATCATTGTAACAGAAATGATCAGTACTATTTGTTAACTTTTAGCTTTAAAAATACAACTAAATTCTTAAGACTTTGATATTGCCTCATATAACAGCAAGAATGATTTATGGGCATTCAGCAAGGGGAAAAAAAAAAAAAAAAAAAAAAAAAAAAAGGCATGAATCCCTACAGAACGCCACAGAAGGCAAGTAATAACCCTAAACCTACTAAAATGTGGAACATAATTTACATGATTCTCATAAAATATTTATTTTACTTTCAGACAAAGTATTGACCAAGATACCTGATTTTGTCAAAAACATGAGAACATTCTCTAAATAATTACACCAGATTAAAGAGCTGATATTTAAGTAACAATGCTTTTTGTGAGTAGTCATCCTGCAGGCAGAGCAATGCACAGGTAAGAAAATAGAGGTGTGGGAAAACACCACTTCCACACGGTGGTTAACATTACTGAGGATGACTGTGTCCATCAACTGTAATGCAAGCTAGCAAGTAAGCTCAATCATGGACTGCAAATCTGAAGGAAAATCCATACATACTTTTAACTCCTGCATTTAACTGCCAGAGTAGCAAGTGGTGCCCTTGGAAAGAGCAACCAAGACAGGGGGAGCAGCCACCGCTCTGCTGGCTTCCAGGAGGGCAGAGCTGGGAGCTGGCAGCATGGGGAAGGAAAAGCTTTCAAGATTGAGGTGTGCTTCTGGGAAGCAGCCACTCTGGGAATTCCTGCAAATTAGACCAAATTCTCCCAAGTAACCTGGCATGATTTCCATTCTGTATTTGTAAATGAAAAAAACCAAAGACACAGAAAAGCAGGCACTTTTGCCCAGAAACTTAAGAAATAGAAGCAGTACCCAACTCCCAGTGCAATTGGTTATATTTACAAAGACAGTAAACAGAGAAGAGAAAAATGAAAGAAGTCACTGTGTCGCCATTTGAACCCTGTTTGGGAGGCATTCAACACATTAATGTAATTGATTATACTAGTGCAACAACAGCAAATCCACTGCTCGTCTGCTATCCTCACTTCAGGGAATAAACGAACGACGAGCGCTGCCGGCATATTCCAGAGGTGAGGGGGTCACCTTGCTCTGAGGAACACAGTGTTGGGTACTGATACAGAGCCCTTGGTCCCCTGTGGGAAGACTGGCTCCCTTCTGTTACCAGTCACATTGCTCTGAACCAGGTCTCATAAAAACATGATCCTTAAACTGAGATGCTTGGTTAAATTGGGTTTCTGACTGCTTTCAGACAAGAACTTGCAGTGGTAAATTGCAATTAGTCCAAAAGCTCTCATAATTGAGTTAACACTGTTCATTTCCACAGGAGGTTCATCACTTTTAAGAAGATGATGTAAAATCCAGGAGAAAGCTTCACTACTACAGTTAATTCTTTATCCTCTCTCTCTAGATGACAGTAGCAGAAAAACAACTGTGCGCTCAAGGCAGTTGGGAGACTCAAGACAGCAGTTCCCAGTTCTCTGACAGGGCTAACTCAGGTTTCACCTCTTCCTCCCCAACCCTTGCCTTCATTTACCCTCTTCCCTGTCTACCTTGGTTACAAGTTCTTCAAAGAAAGGACCTTTAAAATGCGTGCTGAGTTTCTTGGTGCAAGTGGCCTTGATCCCATACGGGACCTTTGAGAACACCAGTGAGTAACATCAACACCACAACCAAGCAAGGCTGCATCAGGGCACCAGAAAATCCATATAGTAGGTGCTTTGAAAAGCTCTGCACTTTCTTCTTTGGTGACTGAGGCAGATGAAGTTACCTTCTTAGAACAGAGAGTGCTTTCACTACAGACAGCAGCCAGTACTTGGTATAACAAATATTTAGCTATCTAATGAACAGATTAAGGCAAGAATGAAGGTTTTCAATAACTTGTTTAAAAAGGGAATATTATACATCTAAAAAGGCCAGGAGAGTTATATTTTTTCCATTTAAAAAGACGTATCATTATAATCAAGGATGCGACTATAACAACTGAGTTCCAGATTTTGTTAACTTGGTTAAGTGGCCTTTTGCTATGGTTTGGGTTGTGATATGGCCTGGGTGATCTTGTTACTATCAGCAGGTGTTCAGCAGCATACACAAATGAGTTCACATGCCTATATCACCACATTTCTTATCTCGAATTCAGCCTCTCTGAAATCCATTTTGATCAAGAAGTAAAGGACTTAAAACAGATGTTGCTCGATTAATTTGTTCAGACCTAATTTACTTTTGAAAGTTTGCTAATCATCTTCTCATGTTGCAACTGCCCACAGTTCAAGAAAATTTCATACTTGGGTATTCTGCTTTGAGAAACACTGTATTTTTTGAAAACATTTCACTTTACATCCGTCACCTCATGCCCATTAAGCTCTTAATCAGTAGGCTGCATCCCTGAAACATTATCCCTTACCTGTAATTTGTAATGTTTCTCATTTAGTGGTTTCCCCCCAACACACTAAAAATCCTTAAAATAGTTCCTGAGCAGGACTGATGCAGCAAAGCACATCATGCTTTTACAACTCATTTGCACTTCTGCAGACTAAGATGTAACAAAAGAAATAACACACTATAGGATGTTATTTGACATCACAGTGTGTCAACCACACACACACAAACTCTCCCCATATATGTTTTAATTCAAGTTAATTTGCCATATACGTTTGAATTCTAACTTAAATTGCTGATTTTCCATTAGCAAAAGTTTTTCTTTGCCACTGTTCACTTTTTTGTTGGTTTCTACTTGTGGAATAAACCTAAGATTTTTCTATGACATCTTCACAAACACATTTTTTTAAAAAAATTTGTTACTTCTACCTAATGTCATCAATATTCAATATTCTACCTCTGTCAATAACAGCAAAACAATGCTACCATTTTCTCCATTCCTCTTCCAGACATAGTACATAGACATTACCACAGTACATAGACATTACCATTTATTCAGAGTCAGTTTTCCCCTTGCATACATCTACTCTGCTGCCATTCCAGGCAAAGACCACTAGGCATTGAGCAATCAAATGATGAGACTGGCTACATGAATCCTCTCTTGGTACAACAGTCATACTGCACTAAGTTTTAAAAAAATCAGTTTTTTCATATTCCCTCCAACTAAATAGTAAAGTCACCACCAGATGAGCTTGCATCATTACTTCTGATCTAAAAAGATCCCAAGTGGGAGAGCAAATAACCCTTAGATAGTGGAGCAAATGACATCCTTGAATAAGAGACATCCAAAAGATTTACACAGAAGATCAACAAGAAGCAGCCCATTTTTAAATGCGTACTTAAAACCAGCACTCAGTTTCCCCCATGGTGTTCAATAAGCAGAGCAATTTCTCATCATCTGTGCATTAAAAGCCGAGGCAAGGGAAAAAGTTTCCGTTGTATCTACTAACAAAAACTGTTTGTGCATACATGGGTCTTTCAGACATATGTGGTCTTACACTTTGTCACTTCAGAGCAGATGTTTAATTGGGAGGAAGCGATTTTAAACATCTGTAGTCAACATCTGAGAAGCTGGATGAAGACCACACAGAGCCCTGAGGAAATTAAAAGTGTATGCAATTATGTCACTTCCTAGACTGTGTATTTAGGAGAATTAAAAGAATAAACAAAACCAGAAGTTTCAATAGAGAAACTTCAAAATCCTCCCTCTCCCCTCATTTGCCTTCCTCTGCCTTAGAAAAAAATATGTATTTCAGTAGCTATAAAGACCATTAACTGAGTAACCAAGGTTTGACCAACAAGAGATACTGCATCCCCCAAAGGAAAAAAGCAGGGAATAAAAACCAATTTAGTATCAGGCCTTTAATCCCTCAGGGAAACAAAGCAAAACAGAGTAAATATTTAGAAGACGAAACATTACTCAGTCCCAGTGGTCTCAGGTATATTGCAATAACTCAGGTTTAGCAAATACACCTGCAGCATCTACAACAGCAGAAGTCTTCCACCGAGAAGAGCCAGGGGACAGTCTCTCCAGGATCCAAGTCTCTAACTTGCAACAGCATTGCTGGTGGTACGCCCCCAAGTCTTGAGCTACTGGGCTGCCTCCTTATTTCTAGTCACATCTTTCAGAAGCCAGGTTCTTTACTTCACAGAAGAGCCTAGATAAGAAAGAGTATTCAGCTAAGCTTTTTCTACTTGGGTAGCTGCTACAGTGGGAGATGAAAACAGAAAATGAGGGGGCCAAACAAATCAGTTTCTATGAACGTGAGGGGAGGTGGCCAAGAGATTCAGCTCCAGTGATGATTTGGTGACGCTTGCATTTTTCAAAACTGCTTTGCTTAAACTGAGCATCATCTACAGAAATCAGAGAGTTGCTAAATTTCTAAACTCCTAATTTAAAACTGCAAACCTTAACAAAATTAAGAGTATGCTTAAATAAAAATACAAATGCAGCTTGGTTTTGCTACTTTCCTTTTTAGAAGTAGTTTATTAGTGTGCTATACACAGGTAGCATTCTATTTCCCAATCTGAATGTGAAAGTTGTGATTTTTGCATTATCAAATATGTAAAAATAAGTGTTACTTCAATAGGAAGATTACTGTTTGAAAACTTTACATTTAATTAGGATCAAGATAACTAAATGGCAATGGCTCAGCTCATGCAAGGGTTGTACAACAAAAGTAAAATCACAAGATTTCACAAAAATTGTAAGTGACCAATAAGTATTTTTCTAAGTCCACAGAACTGATCTCTAAAAGTGTTTCTCAAGGAGATGCCAAGCCTTTTGATCTACTCACTGAAAGCAGAGAACCACTATGGAAGATACACTGTAAGTAGCACTAGTAAACTATTGGTACTTAGGAGTATCAAAAGAACTTGTCAGAATTTGCAACCTACAAAATTACTGGAGTGGCTCCACAGCAGAAGTGAAAGTCTAGGCTGGAATGGTGTGTTCTGCCATCATACATTCACTTACATAGCTGACATGCACTACAGACTATGGCTTAAAAACAAAACAAAACAAAAAAAAGAAGGTAGCTCAAAAGAGGAAGATGCTGTTTCACAATATGCATTGAGGAGGATAAGACTCCATACTGTTTGCAAGTCACCTGGTCTTAAACCTTCTATGGAAGGCACCTGTTCCTCTGGAACAGCACAGCACACCTGATGCCAACAGCTTTATGAGAGGTGTCCGGACCATGAGATTCTCTAGAAACTTCTCTGTACAAATCAATGTGTGTGGATTGCCAAATTCGCACATCCTGAGCATCAAAAACACACACAATTTAAAAGTAATGTGGAATCTTTACTCTCTAAGTACTATAACTGGAACATGGTTGCCCCCCTCCAGGGAACAAACACAAGTAGGAAAATTTCCATGAAAAAAATATTGTCAAAAGTTCTGTGGAAAACTTCAGTTTTTGTCCTGAATGAAAATGATGCATTACCTCAATTTGTGGCACAGACAGATCTTTCTAAAAAGTAAAAAAAAAAAAAAAAAAAAAAAACTGCAAGTCTATTAATGAGCAGCCAAAGAGAGCGAAACAAGTATGCTCTATTGCCTGCAATGAGTTATGATGGCCACTCAAAGCTGACTCAGGAACTAAAGTAGTTGTTTCAAGAAACAAAACAGCAAAAGATTCAATCTTTGGCAGCATTTAAACCATCTGTTCCACACTATTTTAATCACTTCTGCTCAGTACAGAGATTCTGGGTTTCAGTTCATTTGTGGTGGAAAAACAAAGAATGCTGCATTTGTGGAGTGTGTGGGGTAAATACAGAATCCTCCCAACTACTCTGAAACTGGGGTAAATGAAGAAAGCCAAAGGCTTACTGCTTGCGCGATGGAGTGTGGTGAAACAACCCTCCCCCTCCATGAGGGATTCCGCCCGTGCCTTGAAGCAAACACAAATTGGAATGTGCCACACTGACCTGAAATCAGGGGGATGTGGGGAAGGAGCTCCTATTAGCCACTTTATTATGGCAAAACAATTAGTATCATTCTTTCTACCGGAAGAACCCAAAAGTTCCCGTTGCTATTTGTTGTGGGAAAGTGCTTGTTAATGTGCAGAACGTGTTTCTTCAGCTCAAAAGTTACAGACTTCCCATGACTTCCTTGCAGTACTAAAAGCTCAGTAGGGCAGAAGCAGTAGGTAGGTTTGAAGTTATAAGCATATCTTCTCTCCCACAGAGTGATTTCTCCTCTTTTCTCTCCACCCCCAAAAGAAAAGCAAACAGTTCTCAGAGATGACAAGCAAACAGAAAAGGTTAGTCCCACAGCTAATTAGAAGAGATCTTCAACTAAATGTGTCCTCCATGCAGGTAACTGGTGGATCAACACAAGCGCCTGTGTTTACCTGCCCGAGCCAGACGAATTACTCTTCCCCTTTACCATTTCCATCTTCCCCAGGGAACTGTACTGTTACGGCTTCCACTTCCCACTGCGTCTTCTTAGCACTTCTAAAGGGATCTGACACAGCTCTTTGTGCCACTCTAAGCTGAAATGGCATGCCAGTTCTTTCCCAGGGCACTGAAGAGAAATGTGTCTTCCCCAACATCAAAAGCCAATGAAGTTTTCATCAGGACCTCAAATGATTTAGCCTGTGATCTGACTAAGATGTAGATAGGCAAACAGATTTTGTGAGAAGGAACTGGAACTGTATCTAACCACGTCAGCCTGCACAAGCTGAATGTCCCACTGAAAAAGAGATTTTTCTGCTGTAAAGATAAATTCTTGGTATTCCCATGATCAGTAACTCCCATATGTTATCATTTAATACCAGTATCAAAGGAGCAACTCAACTACATGAAGGTCAGCATAGATTTCGCTAAACAGCATCGTTAAGTTTCTTTGCATGGCCTTGGATGACTCTAACAGTGTTGGCTGGAAAATAAATAAATAAAATGTATTATGAATTTTTTTATTTTTGCTAACTTTTTCAACCAAAGCAGTGTAAATCCACATTCAGTGCCTTTTGCAGTCATCAAAACTAGCAGGAAATACAATGTATTCATAAAAAGACGTGATTTTTGCATATTGACAAAGCACGCACAAAAATAAAAAACCTAAATATAAGCAACAGTTCATCTACAGTATAAAAGACATTCAAAGGATATAACTAGTATAAGTAAATATCTATTTTGTATTATTAAAATACTGATAGTAAGTGCTATTAAGATACATTTGTTATGGTGCAGAATAAATCCATATGCTTGTAGCTAAGAACATAATAACTCTTAACTATGTAAAGCGAGGAGATAGAAAAGATCCATTGGTTTACACGGATTTGTGCAGCCACTTTCCATTGCCGAAGGTTCCACTAAGTGGATTAATCATCTCTAATCTCAGCACACTCAGATTAAGCTAAAGATTTCCACAGGAAACATATTCTGTACTACAGCAAATGAAAACACAGTGAGGTACTTACTTTCTTCTTTTTTCACCTTAGTGGCCCAATTTGGAGGCTCTAGCATTCTGCCTGGCATACCCAGCTACACAAAACCTCTGAAAATCAGGACCTGAGTGAATATTATAAACCCGTAGAGGGTGCTGGTCTGAACCAGAAAGGGATTGTAGTGATCTATTTTTAGGACAGAAATGTCACAGTCAATAGTGAGGCAAATATCCTGCTTCGCTCTGCCCTGGAGGTAACAGCTTTAAAGGTCAGAAAGCAATGCTTTCTGGAGATACTCCACTTTAGCTTCCCTAATAAGAACGTGCGATTAGCCTTTTGAATAAGGGAGTCATTTACTGATATAGCAGGAGTACTTCAAACTGCACAAACCCTGCATACACGTACAGTCTGGATGGTTGCTTGCCACAAGCACTTAAGACAAGAGACTTACATTGTTTCTTAGAGTCCATGGGATGCCTCATGCTCTTGCCCTCTGCAATGTGAGTATGAAAGACAGATCATACCACTTGTTCTTAACTGTCCCTTAACAGCAGCCCCAGAAAAAGACAGACAATAAAAGGAAAAGAATTAAGAGTGGGAAATGGATTTGCTCCTCAAAGAACTCTCTCTAGTGGCTGGCAAATGACTGTTTTCTCTCTTCAATTGATGTTTTTATACAATATCAAATATTTATATTTGAGATGCTGACAAACAAAGATTTCAAAGTGCTTATGCAAACAAGAGATTACATGATGGCTCTAACAGCCACCCACTATCCCTCTGAAGGGTAACTGAGAATGGAAATCCAGATAGCTGACTGTGAAGAAAACAGAGATAGGGTTTTAGTGAAGCCCCAGATGTAACTCAAGACCTCCGGTAGCATGCTCTGATCATAACTAAATCTGCCCACTTAGGTGTTTTTATTGCAGGTTCTACTGTAACCTGTTATCCATTTAGACAACTTCTATGTATAAAATGACTGTGCCCCCACATTGATCCTTCTGTTATCATGATGAGTGTTTTGGATATAGTTTGACACTTTAATCCTCATTAGTATGCAAAATATGGAGATATGACTGAAAAAATCTGAGAAAGAAAATTAGTAAAGGAATATCCTTGTTTAAATTAATTAAATCAGCATCTCAGGGAAACACATGGGATGCAGTCAAGGAATACTCTACAAAAACCACTCAGACCGGAGTTTTTCTTCTATATTGCTGGCTGAGATGATGTCCACCAAAACTGACAATTTATAGTATATTCATGAGAAAGCTGTTTGCATGATGGGCTGCTTCCTTCCTTCCTTCCTCCAGGCACACAACTTCAGCAGTTGCAGTAGCTGCTCTGACTCTTTACAGGTTATACTCTTGACTTGTGTCAGGATGATGAGCTGCTATGGAAGAGAGGAGGATAACACAGGAGATACCCAACAGCGGAAAGCTGATCACAGAATCACAGAATGTCAGGGATTGGAAGGGACCTCAAAAGATCATCTAGTCCAATCCCCCTGCTGGAGCAGGAACACCTAAACTAAATTACACAGGAAGGCGTCCAGGCGGGTTTTGAATGTCTCCAGAGAAGGAGACTCCACAACCTCCCTGGGCAACCTGGCAGTAGCTCAGCTCCCTCATTAGAGGACGGTCTCTCATTCACTGTTCAAACAGCTGCTCCCTCTCTCCTCACATTACCTTACCTAGCAAAAGGAACCAAGTCAAACTGAAGCTCCGACTTAACTTACAAGGCACCTGTTAGACCATGCTACTCTAGACTGTGAATAGAGCTGCTAACTGGCATGAAATAAATTATGTGATACAGACAAATACAGACTGCAAGATTACCCATTCTCTGTCAAGGCAGCCTACACAGGTGATGCAGCAGTTTTCCAAAAGCAACAGCTTTCAGTCACTATTGGTGAAACTGATGAAGAATCATCATCAGGAGGAAAGGCAATTTAAAAAGAAAAACAAAAAAATAACCAAACAAACAAAAAAGCAAAAAGATATGAATACATAAATGAATACATGTCAATTTCCAGTATCTAAAGGAAGATGATAAAATTTAAGCTTTACACTCCAGCAATTTCCATGAAACAGATGAGAAGATTATGTACACAAACAAAATGTTGAGTATCTGTTAAAACACAAGTCTAGATTTATTTAGCTCACTTACCTGCTTTTTTTTTTTTTTAAAACTTATTGCTGTTGATAACTTTATTAACTTCCCTTGCAGCCCCTAAGTCCCCATGGTGTGAGTTTTACCAAATGGAAGAAATCTGATCTTTTGGAGTGCACCTACCTGATTAGTCCCTTGCTAGTACATCAGGGCAACTCCTCTGTGTTACTTACACAGGGAGCACAGTTAAAATCTCAGAACCAGCCCCAGCTCATTTACGAAACGTGGCTGATATTCCCATATGTATGTTTCTGTGTAAGAAGTATCATGTTGTCCTTTATATTCTTAAGGGGAAATTCTTGTTGGGCCTTAATAATTCAAAGCCAACAAATAATGGGTTATTATTTACGGCATCACAAAACCAAAGAAATCAAAGCTTCTCCTGTATGACAGGCATTCTTCATGTAATACTTCTGTCTACAAGCTTTCTTCGTTTCTAGTTTTGTTATGAAAATGAGTTAGTAATTTGGCTTTCACAGACTGGACAAAGGGATTCATTTCATAAGAGTGGCATCAGGAAAAACAAAGCTGAAAAGATTACTGTGCTGGGCACAGTCCTGCCATACTGCATAGCATACTGCATAAAGGAAAAGTGCCTTAAAAATACCAGAGATCCAACTGTCATGTTTGAGGTATTGTTAGCAAACACTCCAAGAAACTTTAACACATTGACACATGCTTTCACCATTGTGACTCAAATAAAATGCCAGCAGGGAGACCTCAGAAGAACTGATGGAGGAAAGGGTGAGTTTAAACTCCTTCTCACCCACAAAATCATGCTTTGGACCAGTGATGCTATCCTATTATTCGTTGGTTCAAAAATACTGATTCAGCAAAGAATTTAAGCATGTGCCTAAATTTAAGTGTTTAATTAACTTTGACGTCAGTGAGCCTACTTGTGTGCTTATAATTAGACATGTAGTTGCCGGAGCAGAGCCCATCTGAATAGAATCTCGTTGATTTTAATTTGGCCCTTTGTCTTTGCCCCTCATTTATTCTTTACAGTGACTGAAGGATTAGTGCTAAGGTTCTGATTCAGGAATGCACTTGAACAACTCATCTTTACTCACAACATACAAAAAGAGGCTAAGCATGTCTCTAAAGATAAGCATAGACCTAAGTGCTTTCCTGAATAATGACAATTTCATGACTGAAGAATGATGAGAGAGGAGAGTTATTTCACTCATGCTGTAAATTGGGTCCAGTTTTTCTTTGTGGAAGTCAGATTTTATTTTTTTTTTTAAAGATAGAAAATCCTTTTCCATTTATGTAAATAAAAAGCAAAAAGTTGTGCTCCTCACATTATAAATGAAAATTTATGAGTAAGCAGCTACTTCATATAGAAATTAAATTATATATAGGAATCTTTTTTCACTATTGTTAATTCTTGCAGTGCAGAGGAGCCTGCTGTAAATGTCTTATTTGTTCATTTGAGTGATAGCTTTCCAGTCCCAGTATCTGTGACATTTTAAAGCCACGTAAAAACAAACACAAAATAATAAAGCATTAAATTCAAACAAACAACTACATAAAGAATGCTGAGAACATGAACACCACTCATCCAGACAACAGAAATAACAGTTCAAGTCCCCAGAGGTCAAAAGACAGCTAGATGCCTCCATAGCACACATACCAGAGCAAAGCAGCAAGATCAAAGCCCCAACCCCTGCCAGGATGCTCTGCTAAACACCTCTAGAGGGAAAAAAAAAAAATCTCATGTGTTTTAATATGCCCATGCAATTGTATTCAGCACACAGATAGCATCTTGAGCAAGCCTTTTAACTCAAATACTTCAGCCCAATCCTGTGTGATTATGACCTTTTAAAACCTGGAATACATGACAGCCATTATTAACTGCAGGCACGCTACAAATTAAAAGTGGATTTGGAAGGATACAGCAGTCAAGGAGGAATAGGAAAACAGAAAGAAAATCAAGAAGTGATTTCACTATGGAAAACACTACAGAGTTACTCAAACAAGGAACCCTGAAGAGTACTTCTTCTGAAGAGACTCTGCAGTCTATCACAATCCTTATCTACAAAGCTCACTGCGGGGTTCCCCTGATCCTCTGGACCAAGATGCTGCGACGCACAGTGGGTGGACTGGGCTGCACAGAGGTCCATTGGTAATGGAATGAATGTCAGGTGCCTGAGCTGCGCTGAGCAACTGGAACAGCAAAGGACTGTTAAGCAGTTTGCATTAATTTTACTGGTAAATATGCAGCTAAAACACTAACAGGTCTTTGAAAAATACCCACCAGAAAACCCAATGATTTCATGACCTCCACTTACAACTGTGTGCGTGTAGCAAGATGGCTAGTCCTTCATTTACTCAAAAACTGTTGGCACATATCTAACGTTCTCCTTTCAAAAGAACACTAGGAAAAAGTTTTAAAAGGTCTAGCTTCAAATTGCACTGAAAAGAAAGCTGATGATGTAAAGAAATCAACTATCCATCTATTTCATTAATGCATTTGGAGACACAAGAACAGTATAAGAACATACCGGTTGGATTATTAAAGCAATATGCTTTAAGTGACAGAACTAATACAATTCTTTTAAAGCCATTTAGTTTGTTAAGATAGGTTGACATATAGGGGTTGAAGGAGATGTAGGAAAAAATTAATTTAGCAGTAATTTTAGTTATAGGGGTATTATTTGCTTATTAACTTGCGCGTGCCATAATGAGAACCACATTATTACCTGCAGATCTCATAAAACTTCATTACCCCATGCCATTACTTTGGATTTTGAATTACCATATGATTGTGTTTCCCTGGACACATCTAGATTTTTCATCCTAACATTTCTATTTTTAGGCTAAGATTCAGGCTCTCCCTCACTAACTCGTTTGTCTAGAATTTGCCAGCTTTGCAGGCAGAGCAGGCATACGCTGTCCTTTTCCTCTGCTCCCACATTGTGACCTCTCCCTTCTTTGCTCTATATCTTTTTGCTGCATCAGTAAAAGGAATAGACCTATTTCAACTCTGTCATCTCCACTCTCCCACTGCTTTAAAAACTTACAAAACAGCTGCCAGAAGAATGGACACTGTTTAAAGTGCAGGACAGATGATGTTTGGTCTGGGCACACTGAAAATCCCGAATCTACAATTTCTCACCATCCTGTGCAGCCAGCAATCCAGGCTTTCTCTCCAGAGAAGGGGAGAGTTTAAGAATTCATAAAATGTATCACTAACAAATAATGCTTCTAGATGTGGAACCTTAAAAAGCAATTTCAGCATTGCTATAGAAGACATCTATTTCTGCATACATGAGCCTTCTCAAGCATGGTTTTGCATTTTCAATCTCTCTCTGTGACCTTTACAGCTTTATTGACCTCATGATAAGTAGAGAGTTTTTTGGACAGAGAGATGAAAGGCAGATAAAAACATCACCTATGCAAATAAATACAACAACAGAACAATGAACCTTTACAGACTTTTTCTCACCTCTGTAGACTAAATGGCACCTGCAGAATATACGGTTTCCTTTCATGGAACAAACATGTAATTAATATCTGACTATTACAAGTTTCCATTATATTTTCAAACCACAGTCCAAATATATTTACTTCACAAGAGATACAGATATATGCTCACGTTCGTTCCAGATCTTCAGTTTAGTTTTATTTCCTTCTCTACAAAATTCCCCTCCAGCATGATTTGTATCACACAGAGACTGTCAGCTGTGTATCAGTGTTAGCTTTTTGAAGACTATCCTTAGAGGCCATCATCATCCTTTTATAGAGTTTAGGACTATCTGATTGACAAGTTTAAGATTTCATTAAATGTGAGGCCAATATATTTCCTGTCTTCCCCTGATTTGAACATATAACCCTCCCCAGAGCTGCAGACTTTGGCTCTTCCACTCTCTCTAAGTGAAAGTACACATTTGTCACTGATGCACAAAGATGTGAATTCTATCAGATCAAGAAAATATGAGGAGCACAGAACATACTTTCAGCTTCGGAAGTCTGTCAGTCTGTAGTGCTGACTGAACCAAAGGGGACTGTGCCAAGTCAGACATGGCGGTCAGGATTTCCCCTCTGTTTTTCTAACATCACCTTCAGTGTTTGCTACTCCACACATTACAGTCCAGGAAAACAAGAAAAATGCTGAAATGCCTCTGCATACACAGCTGTTCTAAAGGGCTGCTGAAAAACATTCTGCTGCCCTTCATAGGGACTGAGGTCTGTTTGAAGCCTAGCTCCTCGCAATGACTCTACAGGAAGACTGGCTGCTGAACTCTGCTCAGCTGTTTTCTTTGTCCTGACACATGGTTTTAGTTCTCATATTAGCAATCAACTCACTCAGTTTGAACCAAGTTTGAATTTTGGCATGTCAGAGGTATCTTATAATTGATAACCAGAGGATTCCATGGAGCCTCCAGCAGTGGTTTGATGATCTACCAGCTTTGCGTTACAGGCTTAAGGACTTTGTTCTGAAATGTTATTCTTGCTTCTCACCACAGCTTACTGTCCCTTTACAGGCACTGAAAGATTCAGCATGGTGACCAAACCAGCTTACACAAAACAAACAGCCAACACAACATTTCTTTCCACCCCTCTATCAAGGTTCTCTAGAGGTGGATTAGCCCCCAGATCCCACGCCAAGCACACAGCTTCACACAGTTATTTTGATATAACTGAGAGCAGTGCAGAGTCAGGAACTCCTTGAGCGGCAGCAATCATACTGCACTGCCACTGCCTTGGCTAAGGAGCTTCTGCCTTCCATCTCTGTCACTGCAGCCGGGAGCAATATTTGGCTGCAAAGAATAACATGAACACAAAATTTGCTTCAAAGATTTTGTGTCTACCTATTATTTTTTTCACACACTGAATCTCTCTCTTGGAAGAACATTTTTTCTTTCTTCCATTCTGACAGTTGCTAGATCACAATGTCAGTTTAGCCCTTCTCCAGCTCGCAATGATGCTCATTCTAGGTATTGGATGTATATTTAGCTAAATAAGAATTAAATTTTAAATCTGTCCTGGTTTTGCTTGGATAGAGTTAATTTTCTTCTTAGTAATTAGAATAGCTGTGTTTTAGTTTCAGTGTAAGACTTGTTATGAGAGAAATGTTGATAACAGTACAGGTGTTAGTAGTTGCTGCTGGAGCTCAAGGCCACTGTGTTTGGCTGTTCACAGCTGCATCAGGACTGGGAGGGAGAAGTGCAGTGAATAGCAGAACCCAAACCTGGCATTTGGATGTGCCAATGAAATATTCCAGATCATATCACGTCATGTCAGTATATTAACCAGGGTTGACTGGAAATCGGGGGTATTCTCTCAGAGATCACTCAGGCTCGCTCTTACAGGGTTTTGGTTTCAGGACAGTCTCTGCTCCGGGATCACGGGCTGGAATAGGCTGGGCATCAGTCAGCAGGTGGTGAGCAACTGCACTGTGCGTCACTCATTTGTATACACTGTTATCACTGTTGTTATCATTATCATTTTATTTTAATTAGTAAATAGTTTTTATCTCAACCCATGAGTTTCCTTGCCCTTTTCCTTCCAATTCTCTCCCCTACTCCCTGGGTGAGGGCGTGGGGTAGGGGGGGTGAGAAAGCAGGCTGTGTTTGGCTGCAAGGTGCAAGCCAAAGGGGTGAATCCACCCAAACCACCACAAAATCAGAACTTAAAAAATAATGTACTGTCCTGTAATGCATGCTAGATGCCATGAGAGAACAGAGAAAGGAGGTTTACGCAATTCTGGTTCTAACAAAAATCTACCTGAAGTCTTTGCCTTTTCTCTGAAGACAGCACAACAGTGACACAGCTCCAATATCTTGTTGCTTTTGCTTTTCAAGGACCACTAGGACCATTCCAACTTTCCCAGTGGGAGACAGAAAGTGCTATAAATTTCCAACAATTTACATCTCTCAGTCTCATTTTAGACCAGCAGCGAATCATTTTTCACACTGAGAACCTAGAGGTCTCTCTGGTTCTTTGCCTTAATTGAAATTGCTTCTGTAGTAAATACACTAAATAATTTCATTTCTTTTTTCCATGATGGAAAGACAATACCTTCCAGAGTGAGCAAGATTAATGTCATTTGGGTCTGACCAGACAATCATATGGGAGACTATCACACAAGAAACAAATACCCTGCTTTGTATACAGATGTTCAGTGCTCAATTTATCTCCCCAGGAGCAGCCCCTGTTCAGCCTTCTATTACTGAGTTTAAAGCTAAGTCAGTAATATTTCCCTTTAAGAATGTTTCAATTTATGTTTCCTGTGAGAGCTTGCTTTAGATGATGCACATTTTAAACTAGTCTGTGAACCTGAAACTAGCGATCAGTGTCTGTGGCTGCAGGTTTGAACCTACAGAGCCCTAAACAGGACTTTAGGAAATGACAACACAGGCATGCAGAATTTAAAAGTCTGTAACTGGATCTGGCCACTAAAATTAGTGACCCCAGCACACTCTAAATGCAGGTATTTCTCAAAGAAATAAGGAATATATTGAAGGGGGTTGCATTTAACCATTAGTTTGATCACATAAGTTTCTGTATGAAATGGTACTACTTTTTAAGTTTTGCTGAGAGTGACACTCTGAAGTCAAGCAGATACTCAAATCATACAATACAGAAAGAAACACTGGTTCTTTGTAACAGTGCACAGAAGAAATAGATATTCACAACAACAAAGAAAGCATAGGTACAACAGAGGTGCCTACTATACAGATAGATAAAAGGGTCAAAGAAATCTGCTTAAGACTGCACAATATCCAGGCATCTTAACATTTGATAATTTTCTCCTTCTAGCAAATTAGGAAATCCAATCTATAAGCCCTGGCCTCAACAACAACTATGTCTATGGAGGCATCTTACAGGAGCAAAGATACATTCACCATTATAGTCTTGTTTCTTGGACTTCACATCCAGACTTTCCTAAAAGCCTGGTTTAAGCCACAGAAACAAGATTCAAAACAACTTAAGTATCTAGTTTCACATCCACACCTTTTGGGTTGTATTATTGTTAAGCTACTGAGCTTCACAACTTTTTTTTTTTTTTTTTGTGAAATCTTATTTCTTCTGTTTATTCCTCAAGTCAGGTGTTATTGATAACAGCTTAAAAGCATGATTTAGCATATACAGATGGGTCAGGAAGAAGTAAGGAAAGTATGGATTTATTAAGATAGCAGCAAAAGCTCTCAATGAGACACAAATATCCTTGCAGTTTTAATCAGACTATCAAAAAGTAAAAAGGAAGTATTTACCTTGGCATCTGGAAAACCTGCAGAAGAAAGTCAATTTTATATTTTTCTTTACATGTGTTATTGAAATTGAAGTAAGTTGAGACAAAAAGAATCCATAAAATGGAAACAATCCAGAGGCTTTATCAAATGTGAACATACTAACCTCTACTGAATTTCTCAGAAAAATAGCACACATTATGAGGAACAATAGTGCATTTGTTTTGGGAATATATTACTTAGTAGTTCTCATCAAATCCATTTTATATTATTCTGTGGTCTTTCTCCTCGAATTCCCTCTCACGAAGAGGCACAAAACCCAATACAAATTAGAAAAATCTATGATGATGAATCCTTATGATTCTTTGATTATTCTTTAACTGATATTTAAATGAATGTATTTTATCGTATAGCACTTACATAAATACCTTGCTATCAGCGTGCTTACAGGTGTATTTGAACACGAGCATTAAAGAGATGAAACACTAAAACACTCAGTAAGACTTTTCAGGATAGAAATCTTTCTTTTAAAAGACAAATACTACAATGTAACATTTGTCTAGGAAGCAGTGTGTTTCACAAAGCATTGTCTCTAGAGTATTTGGAGCAAGAACTTTTCTTAACAAGCTGACTACATGCTGCAGGACGAACCTGCAGGAATTAGGAACAGATCTGAAATTTTAACTGGTGGAATCTTGATTGTATTTAGAAAGTGAACTCAGTGTCCTGGAGCTTGATGATCTGATCTGTTTACACAGTTCACGCTTTAGGTCGTTCAGCCCTCCAGCAGCAAAAAAGCTACCAACCCCCATGGAAGTTGCTATGTTACTGTTCTCATAGCTGGACTCCTCATGAACTTCTTTGAATGCCTCCAAGACACACAGGCTGATAAAACGGCACTGGCAGTGAAATACATTTGGATGCACTGCAGCTCAAAAGGGAACACATTCAGGATGGCATGCTGTAAGCTGAGAAAAGGTAAAGGGCAAATGCCAATCTGACAAGTTTGCTTTCTTCTCTCCCATGAATATATGTATGTTTTCACAGCTGCCTCCCTTCTTACTTTCCATTTGTGACTCACCTCATGTTCAGAGGGACTGAAAAGTTACTCAAAACAACAACAGAAAATAAAACATCAAAATTCACACCAAGACCAAGCTCTAGTCTGTCTCTATCACCAAATTATCAGTTGGTCTCAGCACATATGGGGACCCTGAAGCAGAAGACAGAAAACAGTGATAGAAATCAACAGAAATCATCTCTGGAGAATACCAGTTTCAGTCCAAGTGAAAGCGTGTTGCACATACTAGGAAAAGATACTGCCCAGGAATCGCATGATGAGCTAATCCTGTATACACTTCAAATCCACAGCGAAGTGAGCATTCAGGTAAGTACCAGTCCAAGGCACAGATTAAGAAAACAGCAGAGCTAGCTTATTGCTATAATTGAGTCTCTGCAATTTTCCTAAGTGCTACAGTAAAGGCATTAGTGCAGAAATGTTCCAACCTGGCAACAGAGTTTTACTGCTACAACCTCTCAAAGTCAGAACTGGTACCGTGGTAACAAGGACCTGTCAAATGTCAAAAAAGAACAGACCAGATAAACCACATGATATTTCAGCTAGACAGAATATGGAAGCAGCAGCTCAGTCATGCAGCCTCCTTTAGGTGTTCAAGTGTACAACAGAGCAGTGAATGCCAAAAAGGAAGTAATTTCCTTTCCGGCAAAGTAATACCTATTTACAAAGGTATGTCATGAGGCCCTAAAACTCACATTAAGGATGAAGAGGAACTGCCAACCCAAGGATAATGAAGGTTTGATGCAAGTATGATTGTGTTTCTTCTAAGAGTAGAAGACATCTCAGATGAAGGGAACAGGAACAGCTCAAACAAGTAAGGCTCAATAGGCAAGAGCATCGCTCCTTCTGCGGGCTCTTCAGATGCTCCATCTCGGGATGTTCAAGAGCTGACTCCTGACAAGTCTACCACACGCCAAGTTAACCTGACAAAGGCTCAAGATATAGAATATACTCTTCCAAACTGCAGGTCTTCTAGAGTTTTGTTCTCAGTAAGCTCACGGGAAAGAGAAATAGGCAAAGTCCACTGTGCCTTTCTTGTGATCCCCTTTTCAGCAGTCAGTGTACATGTGGCTGTCACAGACTACAGACATAAATCAGTGTACTGACTGTACTTCCCTTTGGTCAAGGGAGGTGCCGACTTCATTAGCAGAACCTAAAAAAACTAACCCCATAATCTGAATGAATTAAGAATGAATTACCCATTTATTTGCAGTATCCATACTATAAATCTTTAGGGATGAGGACAGCCTTAGCTGCAACATATGTATATGTTCTCGATATGTGTTCCAGAACAGAATCATTTTATCTGTATGACAGCAAAGCGTAAGTGTCCCAGCTGAAACCACGGCTCCACTGCACCGGATACACACCAACAAGGAAGAGATAGGTAGTTTCTGTCCTGTGTAATTATTGAATTTAATTAAACCAGACAGATAAAAGTGAGATGGAAGGTGATTATTATCTTCGCTTTAAAGATAGAAAACTACAAAACAGAGAGCAAAGCGGACAACAAGGGCAGACAGTGAGAATCTGTGCTAAGAGCTGGGAAGTGAACCTAGAGGTCACCTGAAATGTAGCCAGTCTCCTGCATCCAAGCTGTTTTGGAAGGTAACAGCTAAAAGAAAACGTTGCCTTTATTATAATGAAGAGTGTTAAGTGGACAGTTTTAGGACACTAACTCTAAGTACCACTAGATCAGACAACTGCGTGGAAATGTAGCAAGAATTTAGGAATTGTATTGGGTTTGCATGGCAAGGTTT